>NW_020230218.1:37500-150360 GCF_003227715.2 Harpegnathos saltator
TATATTTCTAAGATCACAATTATAGTTCGATGCGTCACTACGTATTATACAGACTTGCATCATCGTGATCGAGCAGATCGAAAGCCATAAGATTTGTTGGAAATCGAAGATTTGTTTAAATCTCCGGCCATTTCCCGCCGAAAGTATCGCCGAGTTCACGTCGGATTGACGCAATGTCACCGAATCGTTGACCGAAGACGAGACAAGCGTAAGCGAGGAGAGGACGATATGAAGAGAGCGAGATGAAGGAAGAGCACGTAGCTCGCGTATTGCACAAACGACACGGACACATACATATATACCGATATATGCAGGAAGGATCGCGAGAAGAGCGCGGGAAGTCTCGCGTATTGACCTCACTTTCTAGAACGCTTCGAGAGACGCTACATGGCGCCTTCGATTCGCGAGTTTCATTCAACTTATTCGCGCATTATCGATGAACGAGCGCCGCTTTGCCGTGCTTGGGCGAGCACGCGACGTCGTGTCTCTCCGCTAACCGAGATACCCCGAGTGGTCTGCGAGCGAGTTGTTCACGAATAACAGATGGGTTTACCGTCAAACGAGTTCACCGGATCTCCTAAAGTAGCACACTGTCTCTCGCGATTCGTACTCACGGAAGCTGTCGACTAAATTTGCGTTTCGTCTGTTGATTCTCACATTTACAAATGCACACACATTTCTCAGACTTATAAAATTAAAAACGGACGAGGAAGAAACGGGCTGCGCGCTTTCTTTTCATAAATTATAAATCGGAAGATGAAAATATAACGACTGATGTTTTCTTGACGTAGATCTGGCGCAGATACGAGCGTTGGTCGAGTCGACGGGGATGCTGGGCGGTTCCACTTGTCCGTCATGCGAGATGCCGTTCGACAAGGGCAAGAAACGTCGTCTGATCGACTCCTGCGGACACGAACGTTGCTACTCCTGCCTCTTTCGCAGCGAAGCCTGTCCGCTCTGTCTGCGCGGTACTGATTTCAACAACGACGACGACGACGACGACGACGACGGACTTGAGGAGCCTCTCGGGGACGAGTTCGCTGCTTCCACGGCTCCTCCGTTGTCCATTTTTGCGCCTACGGATGGCTGGCTTGACGAGTCATCAACGGTCAACTCTCTCTGCGGCAGCCCCAGGCCACGCACTAAAGTCACCACTAGGGCTAATCTGCCATTGCGAATTACACACGTAAGTATATTTTATTGCAACCGTCAGGGAAGGAAACGACACGACACGAATCTTTGATTTTTTTTCTCCTAAACACTTGCCAAAGCTTGTTATTGTTACGACAAGATATGATGTTACTTTTTTTTCTTTGAAACGCGTCAATCTGACATTGAATGTTTTTTAAACGTTGACAATCATTTAAAAATATAAACTTTTTCCTCAACCGCATAAGTAATAGTTTGCAACTATGACCATTAGATGTATTCCTAACTTTACTGGAAAATTGTGTCTAAACTGTTCTGAAGCTGAGTATGTATTTGGTTTCAAAACGGATTCAACACTTTTCCTTTGAATGCAATTTGGAATGCAGTCGACAATCCAATGAGAGGATTTATTATTCTTGATTAATTTTCAAAAGTTGAATTCTCTCATTGGATAGCTGCGTTCCAAACAGCATCGAAAAAAGGTATACAAATTATTGGAACTAAATATATCATTATTATTCGATGATTCTCTCTCTCTCTCTCTCTCTCTCTCTCATCTCTAGAGAGAGAGAGAGAGAGAGAGAGAGAGAGAGAGAGAGAGAGCGTGTGTGTGTATGTGTGGTAGAAAAAGAGCGGGAAGGCGAAGGTAGAAAAAAGTAAGCAAATTTTCAGCCATTATTTTTGAGTTTGTTTGAATAAATAATCATTTATCTCTTATTTGCTATTTTATTTTCAGCAATTGGACGGGGAAGAAAATCTTTCATCGACGGCAATGGCTAAGAGCACGAAATACAAACAACCAACATTTTTAGATTCTTCCATCTTTCAAGCTCGGCAGAAACTTCAAATGACACAAAGTATGTCGAAGGGTGTAACTAATTCTTAACCCATTTTTCGTTGCCGCTTGCTCACTATATCATTAAAATACATGCTTGTGTGTGTCGATTGCTTCAAAGCATGTCTATTTTATTATTTTGAAGAAAATATTTGTTGTAAATAACGTAAAAAATCAATGCTGCGCAGGTTGCCCTACACCACCGAATCAACGGAAAAGATTCTTTCTCAATGCAAAAGTGCTGAAAAGTTCCTTCGCTCCACAGAGATCTTCAAGACGTACGACCTCGCCCGAACCAATTACAAATGATATGAATCCTTCCGCATTATCAGGTACAAATTGTTTTTATTGAATGCCGACGCTTCCATATTTTTCTTTTTAAATTAACTTATAAAATCACGCTTGACTCCGCTAAAAAATTATGTCCTCGGCTCGAGTCGCGTGAAATATTTTTATAACGCCAAAACCAGCTACACACAGTTTTGGACATACAGTTTGGATGACTACTTCGTGGGAGGGAAAAGCGAGATGGCCTGGCGTTGTCTTAGGGAAAATCAAGTCCCTGTGGAACAGCAGTCAAGGCACAGCTAACGACGGGCTGAATCAGCTTATCGGCTCGTCGAGTAAAGTTACAGGCAGGGAGACTCCTTAGAATTTAATGTGTATTACGAGATTTATGAGCTATTACGAGATGTATGAAACGCTTGAT
Organism: Harpegnathos saltator; assembly: GCF_003227715.2. NCBI lineage: Eukaryota > Metazoa > Arthropoda > Insecta > Hymenoptera > Formicidae > Harpegnathos > Harpegnathos saltator. The sequence goes on from NW_020230218.1 coordinate 40,194, forward strand.
TTTATATATTTACGAATGAATGCAAGGGAGTCTTAAATAAGATATAACCTTTAAGGTTTAAACCTTTCGACTCGCTGCATTCACTCATGCGAGAGAATACCTTTCCTTTCGATAACATTTCTCGTAGCATCTTAGAGTATTTTAGAGCATGACAAACATACACCTATATTCTGCCCATCGATTGTCCATCATTACGACTGCCACCTATGTCACCACTTGTGCTAAAATCAATGTATAACTTTATTTTCTTTTCATTAAGTTTAACGATGCTGACTGATATATTCCATGCACGCGCGCGTGTGTGTGTACACATATATCTCTTAAATTTATTCTACTTAGTCAGTCCTAATTTTTCGTATATGCAAAATCCTTTCAGTAACTCTTACAAACAATATTATGCACACCTGCATCGCACACATTCAAATATACATTTGATTCAAACAGCAGTTGCGAAAACCCACTGAACGATTCGTTCACATTACATGCATTCAAATATGCACATGTATGAATGCTGCGAGTGCGACCTGAGAGACAAAGGCGCTTTGAGTATGTGCGTGTATATATGTGTGTGAGAACTGGAAAAAACTGGAGAATCAACTTTTTCTTTCAACGATTTCGATGGATAACATCTAAAAGACCTTTGACTCTGCACCACAATTTTAATATAAATCGTCTCAGTCTCAATCAAATTTACATCGATATTACATGATGAAAATGTTGTTATTTTTTCATGTTACGCCTTCAATTTGTGAAGCACCTTAAGCTAAAGTTTGACTAACGTGAAAACTCGGAATAAGTCGGTTAAGGTGGTACCGTGAAATTTATCATCACAAACGTAATCACATTCTATTCATCATCAGTCTGTCAATCTGTCAGTTTTTCATATACTTGATGTCGTGGCACTACCGTGTCGCTTGATCCATAATCGCATGTTCAAACGCCTGAGTGTAGAGTAGTACATTTCGATTGCCACATATGTCGTGGCGTATGTCGCATCGTCGCATCGAAATATTTAGACCAATGACGTTTGAATGGACGAAATTGGTCAATTTGGACGAAATAACCAAGGATAAGTGTGAAGTGTGTGATTTTCATTTTCTTTTTTTTAGTTTACTTAAATTTTCAATCTTTGAATGTAGCATAAAGTATTTGTCGAAGCAGCATACAGCATCTTTTTTGAATTTTTGGATTTCTCCTTAGATTGGATTTTAGTTTAGTGGCCGAGTTAGTTTGTTTGTCCTTTCTCCCTCTTTGTTCTTTTGGATTCACTTGTCTTATATACGCTGCACGTTTTCCGACTTATTTTCAATCTCTGCTCCCACACAGATGACGAGGGCGGTTGCGTAAAGCCGCTTCCTTCAAAGGCCAGGAAGTCGTCACAGTCGGACCTATATATGAGATTAGGTCTACTACTGGGGTCCGGGCGAGCGAACTCGAACACAAATGCGGAACCAGACACGTGTTCTACGCGAGTCCCGGTGCAAGGACACGACAGTTCCGCGGCTTCCTTCAGCAGCCTGACCAGCTTCGAGACGCAGACATTGGCCTCGACGAACACGAGCCCGGTGTCTACGTTGACAGGCACTTCGAGCGAAGCAGAGGCCGCGGCGGCGCTGCGATGTCCTATCAAGCCAAAAGTCAAGGCAAAGGGAAAAGTCAAATCCAGAGACTGCGACAGCGCCGGTAGCTTGGCTTCCATTTCTACGTCGTTATCTGCGTCTACGTCGATGTCCATGTCTATGTCAGTGTCGGTCTCGGGCTTGTCAAATGGTAGTTGTAGCCCACTCGCATCCAGAAGACATTCCGTTAATACTGCGCAAGCAGATCAAGCAGACGAGCTCAGCCAATTCAAGAACAGACGATCCTGCATGAGGAGGTCAACGAGGACTAGTAACCTCAAAGGACCAATAGACACTAGACGTAATTTCTTGTGTGTCTCCTAATGTTTTACATTCGAGCGTACAGCGAGCGTATAACGAGGTCCCGATGTTAATTTCAGTACGCTTCGCCCAACATCACGCTACGCAGTTAACATTGAAGCCGTTGTTCTTCGAAGTGCCGTTATTGGAAGAGGACCCGCTCTTTGCGGGACGACAGTGGCTTTTACACGAATTAGAATCCATGGTCAACGGCTCCAGTCCTGGTATATTGATATCCGGTTCGCCCGGCACGGGAAAGACTGCGCTCGTTCTGCAGTTAGTTGAACATAGTTGCTTCGGCAGAAGAAAGGAGCAGCCGAGGCCCTCGCAAGTAGGCGAAGAATGTGACGAGAAGGAGAAGCAGAGTAACAGTACGACTTTGCGGGCTAACATTCGGCATACAAACGAAAAGGTGCAACATATCGGCGCACATTTCTTTTTACCGTTTAACGTTGTTTTCTATCTTCGGGGAAATAATGCGAAATCGCAATCATGTCCAACCGTAGGTCCGCGAATTAGCTTCGCATGTCGTGGCTTATCACTTTTGCCAAGCCGATAACAACAGTACCTGCGTAGTGCCAGATTTAATTCACTCGCTAGCGGCTCAACTCTGCCAGGCTCCTCAATTGATCTCGTACAGAGAGTACCTCCTGTCCGAGCCTCATCTTCAAGGCTCACTGTCGCAAAGGGAATGCACCGTCGATCCAGATCTCGCCCTCTCCAGGGGAATTATCGAGCCGCTCTCGACTCTGAAGAAAGCGAACAGATTACCAACCTCGAATATGGTAAAGCAAAGTATCACGAAATCACGTTACTTTAGTAGAATAAATCCTTTTCTCGTTCACAGTGAAATACCGCTCATCCGTGCTTTCATCCTGTTTCTTTTCTTTTTCTTCAGGTAATATTGGTCGACGCTGTTTGCGAGGCCGAATATCATCGGCCGGACAGAGGCGATACTATAGCTTCTTTCCTGACCAGACACGCACCTAACATTCCTAGTTGGCTAAAGATCGTCTGTACAGTCAGGACGCAACTGTTGGACTGTACAAAGCAGCTACCATACACAAGGATCTCGTTAGACAAGACTACGAACGATGTTGTTGGTAACGGCATCGCAAGGGACTTGTCCGATTATATCAACTATAGGCTCGTGCAGAGTCCCTCTATACAGGCGAACGTAACCGCATCGGTAAACGGCAAGGCGGAATTGTCGTGCAGTGCGAGTCAGATGAGATTCGCTTCGCATTTGCTCGCGTTGGCCAAAGGAAGCTTTCTCTTCGCTAAGCTGACCCTCGACCTCATCGAAAGCGGCCATTTAGTCGCTAAATCCGCGAGTTACAAGGTATGCATACACAAGTACAAAACATGTAGGAGAGGTTTGAAAGATGTAAACTTTTCAAACTTTCATGAGGAAGGAACGCTGTGTATGCTGTAAATATAACTGGAATTAGACACAGTACATCTCGTTTTGCAAATCTTAAATCTTAATCATAAACGACTACGGAGTAATCCGCTTTGTAATTTAAACAAGACGAAATTGAACGACGTTTTATTAACAAACATTATTTGGTCTTTCAGGTCCTACCGGTCTCTCTCGCGCAAATCTTTCAGTTGCATTTCAATTTGAGATTCCCCACGGCAGCTTCGTTCGACAGGGTACAACCGCTTCTGGCTGTCTGCCTGGCGGCTTTGTATCCACTGACCCTATCTGAAATTTTCTACTCCGTAAATTCTCTGCATACGAATCATTTTATTTCGTGGGGAGATTTTTTGCAGAGATTCAAAGTAAGTATATCGAGTAATCTTGATGGGTGATCTTGAAGCGGAATACTTATGCGGATATATTATCACAATTTTTACACAAGTGTCGCTTTCTAATAAATAACATTGTATAATTTTTCTTCATCCGCCGACGCAACTATGTGAAAACAACGTAAGTCGCAGTAATTCTATAATAATAAAAATACCACGGAATTTGTCAGTGAATCAGTATTCCATTGTGTATATACGTCTACAATCACTTTTTCCGATGCGAGCACGCTTACAGCTCTCGACTATGCCGCGCAAACACCGTGTCAGCTATCGCAACTATCGAGTATCCGCGAGTACGTTTAACGAGACGGCACTCTCCTCTTATCAGATGCTCTCCGGCTTCCTTGTGAAACGCTTGGACGACACGTACATGTTTTTCCATCCATCGTTCAGAGAATGGCTGATGAGGAGGGATGAGGGGGAATCGACAAAGTTCCTGTGCGACTATAGACTCGGGCACGCGGCGATAGCATTTAGACTGTCCCGCCTTCAAACGCCGTTGGACGGCGACAAGACCTTGGAACTAGGTCATCACGTGCTGAAGGCGCATGTTTACAGAGGCGTAGCTCCATGCTTGCCATCGCGCGATTTGCAAGTAAGTATTCTAACGCGACAGATAGCGAACGCGACAGCGGTATTATTACGCTATATCAATGACGCGATGTTAAGAGGAGCGTAATCATATCCGGTTGTTTACAGGCAATCTGGCTAACTTCGTCGAGCGAGTGCGTCTCCTCGGCGCTGTGTATGCTTCGGAACATCTATAGTCCAAACGTAAAGGTATCGCGATTGCTCCTGCTGGCGGGTGCATCTCCGAACCACATCACCGAGTATCTGGGCAGTGCACCGGCTTTATGCATGTACGCGCATGAAGGTTCCGTCGAGATGGTGTCACTTCTCCTCGAGTTCGGCGCCGATGTCGAACTGACCAACAGCCAGGGTTGTACTGCGCTTTCACTTGCGGCTGCCCGCGGTCACTGTGACGTCGTCCGAAGGTTTATATATCGTTATACTTATTTCAACTGAATAGAAGGAAACTCGCTTCGCGCATAGAAGGACACAGGCACATTGTTACATACTTCGCAGACTGGCTGCCGCTGGAGCGTCATTGGGACACGCGGACATGGCCGGCCAGTGTCCGTTGGTGCATGCAGCCAGACACGGAAGGTTGTCCGTAGTCGGATACCTGCTCGCCTGTGACTGGGTGGTGCCTGCCAGCGAAGCACAAGGGCACAAGGGCGCGGAAGGTCGTCCTGTGGAAACAGGCAGAGAGGAAGCCGCTCAACAGGCTGTCGTTGCAGCTGCGTCACAGGGCCACGAAGCCGTTGTAGAATATCTTCTGGATATGGCCGAGGTTATCGTGGATCGTCCTGATACGTTGATAGGCGAGACCGCTTTGACAATCGCTGCTGCGAACGGCTCAACCGCGACAGTCTCTGCCCTCTCAGCCCGCGGTGCTAATCCGACAGTTGTCAACGCGAAAGGCCTTTCCCCATTGATGCTTGCCGCTAGGGAAGGACACTGGGGCACCGCCGAACGGCTCTTGCAAGGTTCGCGTGTCTCTTCCTTCCTCTTCGGACATCGTTCGAGATCGTCAAGACTTGCTTGACGATCGGCGTCATTAATTAATCCTTCATGTTTCGCAGGAGTTTTGTCCGTCAGCAAAGACATAGTGTCGGACGATGCTTCATCGCTTTTGGAACAACGCGACCTCGCTGGCCGTACCGCGTTGATGTTCGCCGCCTCGGAAGGTCATACCAATCTGATCGAGTTACTCCTCGATAAGGGATCGATCTTGGAAACGAGGGACAAGGATGGACTCACCGCTCTCTGTTGGGCTTGTGTCAGAGGACGTATAGCCGCCGTGCAAATTTTGCTGGACCGTGGCGCCGATGTCAGTACCAACGACAACACCGGTAGAACTCCTTTGGATTTGGCCGCATTCCAGGTAGACTTTGACTCTCTTTCTCACTCCACAATTTACGACGAATTAAGATTGAGATTGATGATTTAATATCTTTGGAATTTAATGTCTGTGTGTGATATCCGGGAACGTACACAGGGTAATCCAAAGCTGGTACAGCTTTTACTCGAGAAGGGCGCCGCAGTGGAGCATGTTGATCTCCATGGTATGCGGCCTCTGGATCGAGCTATTGGTTGTCGCAATATACCGGTGGTGCAATGCTTCTTGCGCCGTGGCGCTAAACTGGGTCCCGCCACATGGGCCATGGCGGCTGGGAAACCGGATGTTTTGATAATTTTGCTGAATAAACTCTTGGAGGATGGCAATGTATTGTATCGGAAGAACCGATTGAAGGAAGCGTCACATAGATACGCGTACGCTCTCAAGAAATTCCCAATTTCGCCAGAGGAGGATTGTCAAGGACAGGAGCAGAGTCACATGATGTTGCAGCTTCAAACTTTCACGCAGCTTCGTTTGAACTTCTTTCTGAATCTTAGCCGATGCAAACGGAAAATGAACGTTAGTAATCCCGTCCTTCCTTACCTGTTAAATCTTGTTCGTTTGTACGTCTGCTTGTTACTCACGGTATAACGCGATTCTTGGACAGGAATGCACCGAGGCGATCGAACTCGCTGACGAAGCCCTCAACGTTCGATCGGTGTCTTACGAGGCATTCTATGCCAGAGCTAAAGCGCGCGTGGACTTGGGCCTGCTCGACGACGCACTGTCGGATGTTCAGGAAGCTCTACGAAACACACCAGCTCACAACAAACAAGATCGTAGAGTACTTACGAGCTTGAGAGAAGAGATCGTCTCTCGGATCGATGGTGCTGGGTCTAGTAAGGGATACGACGACGGCATTGCCAGATCTCGTTTGCGGGCGTCGGTAGACACTCTCACGGAATTGTAACGACACTTGTACAACACGGTTATAACGACGCGGATAAATTAAGACTATCGCTACGTATCGCTTCGTTGATTCAAGTGTTGATTATAATATACTTCAGATATGTCAAAATTCTCCAGGATATGACTTTGAATTCAGGATCGGATTTAGGGAATGATTGAATGAATTTTATCCCATTTCTCTGTCTCCTATAAGAGACATCCTTAACGAGCGTCCTTAACGTAACTCGCGCCGTATATATATACACACGTTATGATTACTATTATGAGTAATTTATTATTTAGATATTTAAACTTTTTTTGATCGTCCAAGCGAATATCTAACACGAAAGTAGCTGATTCGATGAAATTTAACTGTGCACGTTCTTAGTGCGTACTTGAAAATATCTCTCGATACTCTTACAATATCTACATGTCCTGCCGAATAAAAGTATTCTTAAACGACACGTTTAAAGTAACAACAATTGCTCGATTCGGACAGAAGTGTACCGATTATGTAGTGCATTTTCTGTCTGATAAGATGCGGCGGTCGAAATACTGCGACAATCACAGAAACCATCATATGCATGGCATTATATGGCATTATCTTACACTTTGCAACATTTGTCTGTCGTACATTTTTTTTCTTTCAAAATATATACTTTTCAAGATATCCAACCATCCTGGCATATTTCGTACACTCTGTATAAAGCTTTTATCTGTATAAGATATCCTTATATCTGAACGTCAACTTGTTTGAAGCAAATACGGCTTTTGTAGCGAAAGAGTTACTTAATACGACACTCAGATATCGATTGATTGTTACTTTAATACAGCATATTTGGCAACTATATTGTTGACAGTCGTGCTTGCACGTTAGCAATAAACCACCAAGTTATTTGTTTGAAGGTGATTGCAGAAATACGAAAGACATCCTGCATCTGTTCTATTACACGAGCATATAACATTATTTATTGATAATTTTCGAATCAATTGCGAATTGAATAAAAATTTATATACACGGACGCGCGTGTACATTTATATGTAATTGTAAATTATACCGATATAATAATTAGCTTTTCGGAAAGCGTCATTCTAATGAAAAAAGATACGAAAGAAAATCTATTTAATTGTCTTTTTTTTCTAATGTCTTTTATGTAATAGTCATAAATAGCCGTAGTGTAACAATTGTCATTGATTCAAACATGGAACACATAATTCCGAATTATATGTGACATATCTTAAATTTCAGCTATGTGTATATAGAATAGTTATGGAAGTCTCAAGTCCGGACAGGAATAATGTTAACCCTGTTACCGATAGCACGAGGAAAGGCCGACGCTTTAACCTCGCAGCAATATTTATGATGCTTATATCTTGCCAAACGTATACATTCGTATATTAAGGTTCGTATTCGCAGAACTATGGAGTTAACGGAAACCATAGACTGCTCAAGCAATTTGTTTAAATATTTTCATAAATCGTATTTACAAGCGTAACGGAGCGCCGTTCTTTCTTTTCTCTCTCTTTTTTATAATTCTCTCAACATAAAGATAAAAGATATAACGACTGTTATTGACTCTGTCGTAAGGAGGAAAGGTATCAAATAAACCAACTTTTCATTCAAATGGGAATCTCTTTACTTCCATATCTCGACATATCTCTGGAAGATGATTACATACAATTTAAAGTAGCCTTAATACAATAAATATCCAAGTTTATTAGTTGATTGCGTGAAAATCAACATTTCTTTCCGTTTCCCTTATTGTTCGCACCTCACGTTTCGAATCGCATTTATAATCGAAAAATTTGTAAAATTTTGTTGAATTCACACAATTTTGTTGAATTTTATTCAAAATTATCATCGCTCAGTTTTAATATATAACATTTGGAAATGATTCACGAAATAAATCTCGGTCGCGCTAATGTTCTACGTAAATATAATGCATGAGCGTGCGTTTGTATCTGCGTACATGCGTGCGTGCGCGCGCGAACACACACATGTACGATCGCCGATACCTAAAATTTTTAATACAAAATTTGGTCTCAAATATATGCCAGAATGCAATTGCGTTGGCGATTAAAGTTACGATAAGTACACTTTATTCAATTATGTAAATATGTATAATATATTTAATCTACATAAATATTATTTAAAAATAATGGCGTTAAAGAATATCACGCCATACATTTCGTGTACCTGAAACATTGTCAACAAACAGTGATGTTTCAACGTGATGGATTAATATTTGTTACATAGAAAATTATGATTTTTCGACATGTACATAATAGAAAATAATGTATCCAATTCGTTGAATAATATTTTGCTATTTTCACGATATTGATATTTGCAATATTATCTTATATAACGAATAATTTTCTTTTTAATATTTATTACATTTTTTAGAAAAAAGAAACATCTATATATATATAAATATGCAGGTAAAAATATCCAAAGGTTAAGTATGACTAGTTCTTCTGTTGAAGAGATTTGCACATTTTATATGCAAAAGCTATATACGTAGCTTGAACCATAGAAAATCATGAATTTTTAAATTTAGTGCAAGAATTTTAACACATCATTTTACTTTATCCATGTCACACCAACTAATAAATTAACAATAATGACCATTATTAATAGTGACATTACATCAGTGTAACAATCTTATGTAACAATGTAAATGCAGTATAACATATGTAGTATGTAAAACTAGCGTCACATGATGCACGATTTCATGCATTCTGACATATGCATGCTGCTTGGTATGTTATAAAGAATGCTCAATTCACTACATATATCATTACTACATTGAATATATATTGTAACTGACCATTGTAACTGAAAAAAAAATAAATAAATTGTCGATGAAAATATTGTTACGATGAACATTTATATATAATAAACTAATTATGAATTACAGCGCGGCTTGCGTGTCAAAATACATGAAATGATGCATCGTCTGATGCTAGCTTAACAACTATATTGTTAAGTGAAAAGTTTTAACATTGATGTTATGTTGCTGTTAATTAGTGTTTACTAACAAGGGACATTCGGCAACGCGGAAATTCAAAAAAATCTGAAACTTTGCATAATTGTAGAGCAGATATACCTAATAACAAAACAATTTTTCGTTGGTGCCCAAAAACGGTTTTAAGGGTGGAAACAACCCCTTGAACAAAGTTGATTTTTGTCTTTCTAAGCGAATATTATCGAAACTATTAAAGATATGAAAAAATGTTTTAGACAAAAGTTTTATGGTTTTAAAAGTACTTTATTATGCTATATTTAGATTTTTTTAAGATGTAAAATTGTGTATAAAATACCCCCCTCCTCTTTTTTCAAATTGTTAAAATCAATTGTCCAACCAAAATAAAGTTTATTTTATGACAAATTCAACCATATATAATAACATTATGTTTGGAAAAGGCAATATTGAAAAAAAAATTAAACATGCTCTTATATGTATGCTACGCGTACCAAACTTAAGGATTCGCTACTTGACGATGGCATTTCTTTCTTCCTCAAATCTTCCTCATAATTGCAAACTGTAAAAGATAAGGAAGGAAGAAAATAGAAAATCTAAAAAAGCAATAAAGTTGATGTTAAGAAGTAAGTAGGAGAAAAATAGCATGATAAGGATACAGTCACTAATATTTAAAAATGTTATAAATTATAAAATTTCACGTAATAGACGTTTATTTTGCCAACATTGCGGCTACCTTTTTCATTAATTTAAACGACACGCGTAAATATAAATAAATATGTGTGTGTGTGTATGTGTGTTTTTGTACGTGCGCACGTGTGTGTACATCATGGCAACATGCAAAACACTTGTCACAAGTTTTATGACTGTGCGACCAAAATAGCACTCTTTATCAAGTACAGTGCAATCAAGGTTCATTATATTGACATGTTATCTTCATTCATTTGCATATAAAAGCTGTCCATTTTGGAATACATTTCAGTGTTATTGAAGCAGTTATTGAAGCAGCACGTATATTAATATTGCTGTGAGAAATGTTTAATTAAAATATCCTTAAGATTTGTATCATAATGTCAGTAATAAATCCAGCTAATGTTATTAATTTGTTAATTGCGACATTTCATTTCACAAATATTGCAATAACTCCTGTTAATCATCAAGAGGTGGAACTCCATGTTACAATTACTGATTTAATAAAGAGTGCTATACATCACGATATTACGATCGAACATGAGTGGGGACTTGATTTTGACGATCCATCAGAACCGCATGACGTACAATTTGTAGATGTGTACGATATTGATGCTGAAGAAGATAATTATGGAAATGAAGTTTGCACTGTGGATGATGAAGGTGGAAATGTAAACTTAAATTATAAGAAAAAGGCAATCGAATTTTGGAAGAGTGGAAAGAAAGGACATTTATCTCTTACTTCTGTACAACATCGTTTTAGAAAAGTAAAGTTTAATTAAAAAATAAGAAGAATAATATATAGTAAAATACTTGAGGCTTTTACGGTGTACAGTGACCGGCAGTGATTCGTTCCGCACAGAGAGAACTCTATTTCCCCTCTCGCGGAACGCATCATTGTCGGTCATTGTACATACAGCTTTGACTATAAGTATAAAGCATCCCAAAAAATTTATTTAAATTGTGTAACAAAAACATACTATATGAATATATGGAGAACATAATATAGTATACGAGTATATGGAAAAATAATATAATAAAAAAATATAATATAAGAATATGTGGAAAATAATATTTATTTTACAATATTTATTGTAATATAATATAATATTAATATAATATAAATTATAATATAAATATAATATACATAAATATAATATACACATTATATTATAAAATATTAATATAATATTTATTGTAAAGAGATTATATATTTACTATGAGTATATGCATTGATTTCTAGGAAAATACAATGAGTTAGAGATGCTTTATACTTATGACCAAAGCTGTAAATTATATAGTTAGAGTCGTGTTGTTTTTTATTTTAAGTTTTACAATTTGATGTTTCGTGAACATTTAATTCGTATATAACTTCTTTTATTTTTGAATTCGAATTGTTTAATATTGAGATTTGTTTTCTTCTAGGTAAAATCTATTCAACAATTGCACAGATGGCAAGAACATGTAATGCGTGGGGGTTCAAATACAGACAAACTTGTAGTTATTGCTGAATATGTTCTTATAAAATTCCAAGAAGCTGTTAATAGAGGACTTATTATTCATGATATAAATCTGCGAAAATGGGCACTAGAAGCAAAGGAACAAGTGGATTTTTCTTCATTTAAAGCAGGAAATTGGTGGACATGGAATTTTAAAAAGGCACATCGTATTACATCACGTAAAATAACTGCATTTAAAACGCGGTCTTCTCATTTAACTGATCTAACTATACGTCAAAACGCTGAGGAATTTGTAAATACAGTAAAGCCACATATTAATGTAATCGGTGCTGAATCAACTTATAATGCGGACGAAAGTGGCTTTAATTTAGAAATACATGCAGGAAGAACATTAGCTAATGTAGGAGTGAAGACAGTTGGAGCTACTATCCAATCTTTATCTGCTATGACTCATAGCTACACCATTATGCCTATTATATCTGCAGATGGACATCTCCTTTCGCCTTTGTATATAGTATTAAAAGAATCTACTGGTGTTTTTGGACCACAAGTAGAACAAACTCTTTTTAGACCAGTGAATATTTACATTGCGGCTTCAAAATCAGGGAAATTGACAACTGAACATTTCAAAAATTGGTTCCAAGAAGTGTATCTACCAAACACTGGAGAGAAAAGTATACTACTGCTTGATTCATGGACAAGACATTACCCGAACCAATTGGAAGAACTTGTACCAAAAGATAAACATGTAAATATTCTAACAATACCAAAAAAAACAACTGCTTTTATACAGCCATTAGATGTTTTTGGTTTCAGAATCTGGAAAAATTTTGTTCGAAGCTTTTCTGATAGTGTTATTATAAATAATTATGACATAAATTTACATTTACGTAATAACATAATAAAATTACAATCTTTAACACACAATCAACTGTCTTCTCCAAGATTTCGAAATTTATTTAGATATAGCTGGTATAAAAGTGGTTATTTATCAACACGGCCTGAAAAATTTCATAATCCAATCGATTATTGTTATTTTAAAGAAGAAAAACGTATACCAAAATGTAGCATTTGTGGTAAAATGGCTTTTATACGTTGTGCATGGTGCAAGCAATATTTTTGTTTGAACATTTCTTTGAGCAATATCATTATTGTAATAATTATATAGAATAAATAATATTTTACTGTCCTCAATTCCTGTAAAATTTGTATATATTATAATCCATACCAAAATATAAGATATCTTTCACTCGAATATCTATATCGACTACTTAATTAATAAAACCTATATACTGAATGAAGCAAAACACATACACACAAATGTACACTGAATAAATTTATAAATTATATTTTTCATTATTAAATCCGTGTGTGTTCTCCTTTTTTCTTCATATCATTCATTTCCTTATTTGTTCTTTACAATTGAATTTAAAAGATTATCTATATTAGGGTTATATACGCTCTCTCTGCGTCCTCCTTATCATGCTGTTCTTCTTCAACTTACTTCTTAACATCAACTTTATTCTTTTCTTAGATTACCTGTTTTTATTCCTTCCTTACCTTTTACAGTCAGTAATTATGAGGGAGAAAGAAATGCCATCGTCAAGCAGCGAACCCATAAGTTTGGTACGCGTAGCATATATATAAGAGCATTTTTAATTTTTTTTTCAATATTGCCTTTTCCAAACATAATGTTATTATATATGGTTGAATTTGTCATAAAATAAGCTTTATTTTGGTTGGACAATTGATTTTAACAATTTGAAAAAAGAGAAGGAGGGGGGGTATTTTATACACAATTTTACATTTTAAAAAAATCTAAATATAGCATAATAAAGTACTTTTAAAACCATAAAACTTTTGTCTAAAACATTTTTTCATATCTTTAATAGTTTCGATAATATTCGCTTAAAAAGACAAAAATCAACTTTGTTCAAGGGGTTGTTTCCACCCTTAAAACCGTTTTTGGGCACCAACGAAAAATTGTTTTGTTATTAGGTATATCTGCTCTACAATTATGCAGAGTTTCAGATTTTTTTGAATTTCCGCGTTGCCGAATGTCTCTTGTAAGATACGATTGTGTGTCTACAACGGCAAGTTATACTTTATTATGTATATTATTTAAAATTGATATATTTACTTTTATATCATATTAATATTAATAATAATTTACTCTTTATATCATATTAATATATTCACACTTTATATACTTAAAATTGATTGTATATATTTTTCTTCTCATTAAATTATGTACTTTCTACAGAGTTTATCTTCGATAGATTATGCAACCGAAAATTATATGACATAATATGAATGAGCTTAAATGCCACACACACACACACACACACACACACACACACACACACACACACATACACAATATAATAAGCTTAAGTAGATGTATTATGTGCTTAGTTAACGTCGTTGAAGTTTGGAGCGTTCTTGGAGCGAAAATTGAAAATAGCTTTTATTTAACAAAAAACCACTTAAAAATAAATGTAAATACATATAAAAGATAAATTTGTGTTAAATATGACATGACATTATAAGAAAGTTGTAATTCCCGAAAATTACGCACATATAATCATTCATACAGATTATAATTATTTCCGGCACTCACAGCGCTCTGTGCCAAAAACTGACAATGCTTTCTCACTCTCTGGCATGTGAGAAAAAAGAAAAAAGTTAGTTTAATAGCAATATCGTCCCGGACCACTTTCGTTCTCCACGAATATGATATGCATACCACCACACTCAGGCAGATTGTAATTATTTCCGGTAGTCACAAAGCTCGGTGCCAAAAACTGACAACGCATTTTCACTCTCTGGCATGCGGGAAAATAGAAAAAAATTAGTTTAACAGCAATATCGTCCCGGAACACTTTCGTTCTCCACAAATATGATATGCATACCCCCACACTCAGGCAGATTATAATTATTTCCGGTAGTTACAACGCTCTGTGCCAAAAACTGACAACGCATTTTCATTCTCTGGCATGTGGGAAAATAGAAAAAAATTAGTTTAACAGCAATATCGTCCCGGAACACTTTCGTTCTCCCTGAAAATGTTGTGCATACCACCACACTCAGGCAGATTATAATTATTTCCGGCACTCACAGCGCTCTGTGCCAAAAACTGACAATGCTTTCTCATTCTATGGCATGTGGGAAAATATAAAAAATTTAGTTTAACAGCAATATCGTCCCGGAACACTTTTGTTCTCCCCGAGAATTGTATGCATACCACCACACTCAGATAGATTGTAATTATTTCCGGCACTCACAGCGCTCTGTGCCAAAAACTGACAATGCTTTCTCACTCTCTGGCATGTGGGAAAAAAGAAAAAAGTTAGTTTAATAGCAATATCGTCCCGGAATACTTTCGTTCTCCCCGAAAATGGTGAGCATACCACCACATTCAGACAGATTGTAATTATTTCCGGCAGTCACAACGCTCTGTGCCAACAACTGGAAATTTATCTTCACTCTTTGGCATGTGGGATAATAGAAAAAAGTTAGTTTAACAGCAATATCGTTCCGGAACACTTTCGTTCTCCCCGAGAATTGTGTGCATACCACCACACTCAGATAGATTATAATTATTTCCGGCCGTGACAGCGCTCTGTGCCAAAAACTGACAATGCATTCTCACTCTCTGGAATGTGGGAAAGTAGAAAAAAATTAGTTTAACAGCAATATAGTCCCGGAACACTTTCGTTCTCCCCGAATATTGTGTGTATACCACCACACTCAGACAGATTGTCATTATTTCCGGCAGTCACAGTGTTCTGTGCCAAAAACTGACAATGCATTTTCATTCTCTGGCATGTGGAAAAATAGAAAAAGTCAGTTTAATAGCAATTTCGTCCCGGAACATTTTCATTCTCGTCGTATTCCGGAACAAAAGAGTTCCGGGACGCGATTGCTGTTAAACAATTTTTATTCTCTTTTCCTACATGCCAGAGAATGAAAATGCATTATCAGTTTTTGGCACAGAGTGCTATGACTGCTGAAAGTAATTATAATCTGTCTGAGTTTGATGGTACGCACACCATTTTCGGAGAGAGCGAAAGTATTCGGGGACGATATTGCTATTAAATTAATTTTTTTCTATTTTCCCTCATGCCAGAGAGTCAAAATATGTTTTCAGTTTTTGGCACAGCGCTGTGACTGCCGGAAATAATTATAATCTGTCTGAGTGTGGTGATATGCACACAATTCTCGGGGAGAACGAAAGTGTTCCGGGACGATATTGCTATTGAACTAATTTTTTTCTATTTTCCCACATGCCAGAGAGTGAAAATGCGTTGTCAGTTTTTGGCACAAAGCGCTGTGACTGCCGAAAATAATTATAATCTGTCTGAGTGTGGCGGAATGCACACAATTCTCGGGGAGAACGAAAGTGTTCGGGGACGATATTGCTATTAAATTAATTTTTTTCTATTTTCCCTCATGCCAGAGAGTCAAAATATGTTGTCAGTTTTTGGCACAGCGCTGTGACTGCCGGAAATAATTATAATCTGAGTGTGGTGGTATGCACACAATTCTCGGGGAGAACGAAAGTGTTCCGGGACGATATTACTGTTGAACTAATTTTTTTCTATTTTCCCACATGCCAGAGAGTGAAAATGCGTTGTCAGTTTTTGGCACAGAGCGCTGTGACTGCCGAAAATAATTATAATCTGTCTGAGTGTGGCGGAATGCACACAATTCTCGGGGAGAACGAAAGTGTTCCGGGACGATAATGCTGTTAAACTAATTTTTTTCTATTTTCCCACATGCCAGAGTGTGAAAATGCGTTGTCAGTTTTTGGCACAGAGCGCTGTGACTGCCGAAAATAATTATAATCTGTCTGAGTGTGGTGGTATGCACACCATTTTCGTGGAGAACGAAAGTGTTCCGGGACGATAATGCTGTTAAACTAATTTTTTTCTATTTTCCCACATGCCAGAGTGTGAAAATGCGTTGTCAGTTTTTGGCACAGAGCGCTGTGACTGCCGAAAATAATTATAATCTGTCTGAGTGTGGTGGTATGCACACCATTTTCGTGGAGAACGAAAGTGTTCCGGGACGATATTGCTGTTAAACTAATTTTTTCCTTTTTCCCACATGCCAGAGAGTGAGAAAGCATTGTCAGTTTTTGGCACAGAGCGCTGAGAGTGCCGGAACTAATTATAATCTATATGAATGATTATATGTGCGTAATTTTCGGGAATTACAACTTTCTTATAATGTCATGTCATATTTAACACATTTATCTTTTATATGTATTTACATTTATATTAAGTGGTTTTTTGTTAAATAAAAGCTATTTTCAATTTTCGCTCCAAGAACGCTCCAAACTTCAACGACGTCTTAGTTATACCGCTACTCCCAAATATCACGCTAACAAAAAGTATAAACATTTAAACAAACACAAACGTAATATTCGTATCGCTGAGTGACGACCAAGACGAGAGAATACTGAATAATATCTTGCAGTGATCTTTTCTATTCACATATATTGCGAAAGAGTATATTGAGAAAGAAACTACATTGGAGATTTACATTGAGATTTATGTAGGCAGTCTGAAAATTTCTCAGCCTAACAATGAAAGAAAACTTTTTTTGCCGTGAAATATGTTTTATTTTTCAATATAATCTCCTGAAACTTCAATACATTTATTCCAACGTTTTTCCAATAATTCATTATTGGATATTCATTATTAGATTATTAATAATACCATTATTAAAGTATGATTCCGGAAGGTCTGCAAAATATACATCCACGGCTGCAATAGCTTCGTCATTTGATGTAAAACGCTTTCCAACCAGAATTTTTCAGATTTTTTTCAGATTTGGAAACAGATAATAGTCAGAGGGAGTCAAATCTGATGAATACGCTGGATGTTCAAGCAATTCGTACTTTAATTCGTTGAATTTTGCCATTGTCAAAACACTTGTATGAACACGTGCATTGTCTTGATGGAAAACGATTCTTTTCTTCTTTAAAGCAGGTCTTTTCTCACGAGTTTTTGCATCCAATAGATCCAAAAAGTTACAATAATATTCAGAGTTAATTGTTTTACCTTCCTGAAGATAATCAATCAACAAAACACCTTTGTAATCCAAAAAACTGTTGCCATAACCTTTCCTGCTGATGGAACCGTCTTTGCCTTCTTTGGTGCCTTCCACTGGCTTCAATCCATTGTTTCGACTGCTCTTTTCGCTTTAGTGTATAGTGGTGGATCCAAGTTTTATCAACAGTTATGAAATGACGCTTGAAATCTATTTTATTTTGCTTAAAACGATACAAACACGCTTAAGAAATACGCATTCGAATGCGTTTTTGGTCAATTGTTAGCAAATGCGGCACCCATCTTGCACAAAGCTTTTTCATATGTAATTCTTCATGCAAAATATTTCCAATTCGTTCTTTTGAGATGCCTATGACCTCAGCTATTTCATGCATTTTCACTCGTCGATCATTTAACACCATATCATGGACTTGTTGAATGTTTTGTGGTGTTGTAACAGTTGTTGTAACAGTTTTTGGACGACCTCCGCGTGGATCATCTTCGAGGCTTGTACGACCAAATTTAAAAAGAGCAGCCCATTTTTTCACAGTGGAAAATAAAGGTGATGCATCCTTATATACTTTTAACAATTTCGGATGAATTTCTGTTGATGTTAAACCATTCGAAACAAAGAATTTAATCACTGCACGATATTCAATTTTTTCCACTTTAAAAAAGACAATGACATGTCAATATTAAACTGGTGCTACTACTCGAATGACCAGATCGAAATAAAATTTTACATGGGTTTATATCAGGAATGCCACTTTCCAATGCAATTATAATTTGACAGTTTCTAATACCATTTATGTGTCAGGCCAAGAAGTTTTCAGACTGCCCTCGTACATTGTCGCGCTTTCGACAAAAGAAAGACGTCTTCTGAAACTGAACTGCTTCAAAGCATCGTCCGTTTTATAAATACTTCTGTGAGAAATCATTTTTTGGATTTTAACATTCTAATGATGATTAATCAACTAATAACGTAAGCAATATGATAGAAGCCGCGGTGACAAGTGAAACTAGTCGCTCGAATAAGTCGATTATTAGCAAGAGTGACTTTTCATTCAGGCCTTGCGTCGAAAAAGTCGCCGATGTAAAAAATGAAATATGGATATCAAGATCGAAAATTGTATAGTCTAGACACGTTTCAAATAAACGTAAATCAATCAATTGTTTTAATTTTTGAAACGTCTGTCAGATCGCTGATGACGTTGTAAAATTCAAATTCTTATGACGAACAGCTCGACTTACTTATCAACCATCTCGTCGGATGTGTGCTAGTGAGCCTTGCTGTACGTGTCTTTATTTTGGTAGCCTTGAACGTATCCAGACTGATCTGATACATCCTTGCGTCCTGATATGCCCTTACCCTTTCCCGTTCCGTCGAAACGTTGTTTGTGAGAGCCGGTATACTTGCTGACATCGGTCAATCTGTCAACTGTCGACGCCGCTTTCCCAGCCTGTAAATTTTAGAAAACACGAGTGACGGATTATAGTGAAACTTATAATGATTCATATTGTGCGAGAAACATACGCAATCAAATATGGCATGCATCATATGCAGCAAACGGCAGCGGCACAATAATGCCGCAATGGAGTTTTCACGTCAAACAAACAAATTGGATTAAAATACTTCGCAGACTAATTGCATAATTAAAGATGTAATAGCATTTTTATTGTGTAATATTGGTGCAAGCATTTCATTGCGACCATTTCTCTATTAAGATTTATGCAGTCAGTCTTGAAATCTTTTGATGTCATCCGATGGCGAAAAAACTGATTTTCCAATTATCAGTTTTCAATTTTCAATACTCGTGTACATATGCACACATTCAAAACCCGTCTTTATCCCTCAGGATGCATTCGCAGCTCTCACATTCTGCGTACATATTTGAATGTGTGTGACGTGGATGTGAAATATGGATTTCCCAACAAATCTTTCGGCAAGTCCACAATTGATATCTGATGCATATGTTTGAATGTGTGCGATGTAGGTGTGCGTAATATTTTGTAAAAGAGCTATTGAAAACACACTGGTGGAAATATTTTGCTAATATGGTGAAATTACTAGGTGCGCAACTAAGTTTCCGGGTTTCACACATGGATGGCACTAACGACACATATAGTCGACATACATGTCTCAAGTTGCGTTTTTTTATAGCTTGGACATCCGTTAACAATAATCAGTCGTAATACCAACACATATCGCAACGCAAAAATATTTTTTCTAACAACGAAGATGTTGAGTTTTGTGCCAAATAAACAGCATTTGCGGGAAGCTTTGCTTTTCTGCTTTAACTTGAAAAAAATTGCAGCTGAAGCACGTCGTTTGCTTGAAGAGGCATACGGCGAACATGCACCATCGAAAACTACCTGTGAAGATTGGTTTAAACGCTTCAGAAGTGGCGATTTCGACACTGAGGACAAGGAGCGCTCCGGAAGACCAAAAACAATTGAGGACGCCGATCTGCAAGCGTTATTGGATGAAGATGATACGCAAACATAAGATCAACTTGCGGAGGCATTAAACATGACTCGCCAAGGTATTTCCAAACGTTTACATGCCATGGGAAAAATTCAAAAGGAAGGAAAATGAGTGCCGTATGAGTTGACTGAGAGACAGATGGAAAATCGAAGAGCCACTTCCGAAATTTTGCTTTTGCGGCATGAAAGAAAGAGTTTCCTGCATCGAATTGTTACTGGCAATGAGAACTGGATATATTTCGAGAATCCCAAACACAAAAAATCGTGGCTTTCACCTGGCGAAGCATCAACATCGACGGCACAGCCAAATCGCTTCGGAAAGAAGACAATGCTCTGCGTTTGGTGGGACCAGAAAGGAATCGTGTACTATGTATGAGTTGCTGAAACCGGGCGAAACTGTCAATGGGCATCGCTACCGACAACAACTGATCAATTTGAACCATGCATTGCTCGAAAAACGGCCAGAATGGGACACGAGTGATATTGCAACACGACAACGCTCTGTGCCATCGCACTTCCATCGTCCAGAACATCATCAAAACACTGAAATGGGATTTGCTACCGCACCCGCCGTATTCGCCAGACCTGGCCCCTTCCGATTATCACTTGTTCCGGTCTATGGCGCATGGCTTGGCTGGGCAACACTTGGCCAATTTCGAAGAAGTGGTTGGACGAATGGTTTCGGTCCAAAGACACGTCGTTTTATCGTCGCGGTATTCATGTATTGCCAGAGAGATGGCAAAAATGTGTAGCTAGCGAAGGACGATACTTTGAATAAACCATTTTTTGTATTTCTCTTGAAATTTTCCATTTTTCATTAATCAAAAAACCCGGAAACTTAGTTGCGCACCTAGTATATTGAAATGCCTCCCTCCTCTCTCCCCTCTCTCGAAAGTCTTTATATCAATTGACCCCATGTCAATATCACATTTCACTAAAATTTCTATAAAAACTATAAAATAAAACTCAGCCAAATTTATTATAAAACTCAGCCAAATTTATTATAAATATTAAATTTGTTCAACAATCTTTTGAAAAAATTACATAAAATTATATAAGCCTTAAAATTTTTCTGAAAGATTAAACGATAGATTAAATATAAATTTCAAATCTTTTGGGAAACTCAAAGTTTAAAGGAAAAAAGGTAGAAAATAGATCTTTAGGAGAATTATTTTTTCTACGGTTAGCACTCGAGTACGTTTAGTGCTCGAGTATTGTATAAACCTTGTGGCACCAAGACATAAAATTGACCAAGACACTGAAATTTTGTACTTACCCCGCTCACGCCAGCAGTGACTCCAGGTGGTCCGCAATTGGCCATTTTCTTTTTGATTTCTGCCAACTCCATTTTTTTACTTTTGGCCAATTCTTCAAGAAACGTTTTGTATTGCTCTAGATTGAGTTTCATTGATCTATTGTTGGAAACAAAATATCGATATATTTTCATCTAAATAAGTAAACGATATCGATTCTAGAAATAATTACACCAAACTTAAGTCAAAAGCAAGATAACTAAGATCGATTAGAATATAAATACGATGAAGAAATGTATCATAATTGTATGTTACAATGTCATAACGTTTGTACGAAGGATCGCGTATGTACTTGTGCTTCTTAAAATAAATTCCCGTATCTGTGGTGGTAATCTTCTTTCCGTCGATCACCTTCGCCTGCTTCATCCATTTGTCGCTTTGACTCAACGTAATCAGTTTGCCGTCGCTTTTTGGATCGCCGAATTTGGAAAACGCTTTGAAGCTCGTTAAAAAGCTACCTAGCTGCGTACTGCCGGGACTACTCGGCGTTGAACTTGCTGAGCTGTCTTCGATCTTCAAATTTGTTACTTCGTTCGTGATTGACACCGTCGTGACATCGTTGGCAGTCTCATTTTTGTCAATATCGGCGTCACTCTTATCCGTTTGCATCATAATTGCTGAAATATGAACAAATTTGTCAATCGCAGTCAACATAAAGAAAACTGTTATAATTGCTACAATATTTTCTATGATTAAAAGTATAATATTCAGGTGTCCAATCGAAATTTTATATTGTGGTTACCGCTTACTTTCTCCCACTCCCACAGAAGGATCAGCAAGGGGAGGGATCAGTATTAACTCGATAATGACATCAACGTCATATATCCTATATTCACTGAATCATATACGTTGTTGTCAAATCACAAGAAAAAAGAAATTGAATTAACTCGTTGATCGCTCTGCGCAGCAAGTTTTATATGCTTTATCGTCTATGACGGCTATTACGATAAAATTTTTATTATCACCGGCATAAAACGTGATACATTATCGTACATAATAATGTATCTCATTGAAGTGAGTGGTCACCAGTGACCAACATGCTCAATCAACGTGTTTACATTCCGAAACACTTGCGACGTTTCTTCGAACAGGGAGTAGTTTTAATTATACACAAGAATTTGTATTATTTCTTTTATCTGTGTGTCGGGGGGATGACGACTGAAATCGTCCGCGCCTATCGCCAACTGTTGCGTCTTCATCCGTAATATATAATTTTCTCTATAGACATGTATTCAGACAATACTAGCAACGACGCACTGTTGATCGATAGATGTGACATCGAGCGAAGATAGTCTTTGCTATAATTATAGCTATAACTATAGCGATAATCCTTGCTATAACTGTAGAAACTGTAGAACTTTGATATTTCTTGCGAAAGCCGTCGCGATAAAATCTGATACGTATGATAAATTTATTAACTTTATCTACGACTCTGTATCAACTCCCTTCCCCTTTCCTTCTTACCACCAACTTCTTCTTACCACTAACAAACACACACACATACACGCGCGCGCGCAATACTATTGTTTATTCGATATACATATCGTAAGCTTAATTAAAAAAATTAATTAGTGAAATTCACGCATGTCAGATATCGATAATATACTAGACCGAAGGCCAAATCGACAGCATATCTCTTGGTTTTGATGCGGCAGAGGCAACCGGCGGCAACGCCAAGTCTGATTGTTACTTATTTCTACAAACTGTTATTTATCATTATTTTTCTATTCCTCGCAACGATTAAATTTGTACGATCGACGCTAAAATTAAACGATTGTAAAAAGAAAAATAAACGAATGTCAAAATTGTAATTACAGATTTAAAATACGCATCGATATTCGATATATTTTAATTTTAATTTTAATTGATCAAGTAAATATCTGTGACAGATTTGTCAATTTCAATAAGGAATATCGTTTGATTTTTAGCAACAACGAGAAGTAACGAAACAAGCGAAAACGAAGAATAAATGATTATTTAAAAAGCATTGTATTATTGGAAATTTTGACATCATTTTGTCAGTACACAATTTATATTGCATTATAAACTTTTAGATATGCTCCAATATAAATTTTTTCTCGAGGTACTCGATAAATCTCTTATCGTATCCAATAGTAATTATCGGTGTGCTTTCTTCACTGCGGTATATCTCATCGATCTTCAAATGTCTGCTCAACGATAAATACGAAAAAAGTTTATACGCGTTTACGTCCTCGAAAGTACCGTCTATATTTAATACGCACGCGCGCGCGCATATTCGCGAACGTATAGGCGTACGTCAATGTGCGTTAAAAGTGTCAAAAGACACGGTGCGCAGGAAACGCCGCGGGCATAACGTTATTTCACGCCTATAAATAGAGATTACGAGCGTCGCGTGCACGCGTTAACGTAATTAGCATCATCGGCTGGCTAGGAAGTGCGATGGTCCGATCGAGTCATCAGCCATCATAATCGGATGTCAAACCGAAGGAAACGTGTCCTTTGAAGCTCACATCCTCGAATTCTGTACGTGTGACGGTTACGTTAATTTTATTTAGTCTTGTTTACATTTATACTTTCGCAAATATTATTTCAATGAACCAAGCCAAGGGAATCAACTCACCAAACTGCCAGTTAGCCGGGGGGGGCAACGACGGCGATAAGCCCTACGGAGCTTTAGCGTTTCTAGGTCACTATGCGGGGTAGGTGGGTAAGTAGGAATTAATTCTGGTGCGGTGGCTGACGTTTCGTCAATGCCAAGCTCGAGGAGGGACTGTTGACGTGTGTCGCGCGAACGTGTCGCGAGATACGACCCGATGACTCGTGTTGCGAAAGCGCGCGTGTCGATAATGCTCACTTTCACGTCACTGCGAAACGAGAAACGCACAAATCTGCGAATAAACGCTCACACGTACGTACGTGTGCAACAGCTCGCGTTATGTCGCGTTGCGTTTCGGAAGACCACTTGTGCGCGTCGCTACGCGGCCAAACGCGCATGTATTCTATCGATCTTCTTGTCCCAGGAAGTACGCAGTCATCCTCCCGTATCTTTGAAACTGCGTTTCAAAAAGACGGCTGCTTTCTGCTGCCGGGGATGGAAAGTAAAGTACATACTATAGGTGTCATCTCCCCGCTTCAACATAGCGTTCATCTTTCTCGCCAAGTATTCAACTAAACCAATTCGCTCGTATGGTCGGTTTATTTATATTACCATATCGTAAACAGAGTGTTGTATGATTTATTCGGGTCTATTTACGTCGCCGTACATGCGTGAATGTGAATGCTGTGAGAGTCAAATACGAATACGACAAACAGAAAATTTCGCAACGCCGTTTACAATCGCAACAGGATCTTGACACATACAGTACAAATATAAGAATTAAAATTTTTTCTACCAAAATCTAATCACCTTTGTCACCTTGTCTTTGCGATAACGAAGCAATATTTACCTGTTTAATTTCTCACCAACTGTCATTTATATGTAATTTATATGGCACTCACCTCCCTTATAAATGGAACGTTTATTTAAATCTCTAAATTTTTCCCAAGTCCAATGCGAATCCCGTTCATACTCGCGACTCCATCTAGAATGAGGCCAACAACGAAACTACGCCACCGCTCATCATCACGAATAGTATATCCCCCTCCCCCGCAGCTCTACGATAAGTATATATCTTCAAGTTTCAGCTTCAGAATGTGCGAAGGATATTTCAAAATTGTTACCACTTTTATTTGTGAATTATTACATAATTTGTTCGAGACAAAATTTTTTAGTTATTTTTCCGAATTTTCATAATATCCATATTTTCCGAGTTAAACACGCAAATTGAAAAAAAATATAAAAATAATAAATAAGACTTAAAAATAAAAGAACTGTATACAATCAAACAAATCCTAATATCTTTAGAAAGTTCTAAATAAATTCATATGTTTTTCTTTTGAGTCTTTACTTATGTTTATACAAGTTTCTTTCGCGCCTATATAAGTCAAGTGTAAAACTCTCCAGCTAATGGATGACGTCAGCTATTTGGAGCATCACTGTCGATTAATAGAAATATTCAGATACTATGCGTCTAGTTAGAAATTGTTGATACCATTTGGTCTGTTCTTTTCTTCTGCACCGCTGCACTGGTGCAATAAGTTAAAGTGAAACTAATATATACTTGTCTCACTCGAACTTATTGCACTAGTGCAGCAGTGCAGAGGAAAAGAACAGACCTATTATGTTTAGGGAATAAGATTACATTAAGGATTTACATTAAGGAGGCATTGCTGTAAATTCGTGAGATAAGTACATTTCTCGTTTCTTTTTCTTTTCTTTTTTTTAATTATAATACAGAAAACAGCTTCACAGGAAATTATATTTGAAATCAAGAGAATTCTTTGTTGCATACTAAAAGATAATTTTTGGATTTTACTCTCTTGGAAAAAGGATCGAAATAAAAATCGATTAAGAAACTGTGAGAGTGAGCGTTCCAATGAAAAGTGCAGCACAAGTTTATATCTTCATTTATTATGTATTATTAAGGATCTAATTACAAACTTGGTCTCTTTAGCATCTTTGCTCATCACTGACACAAGGGAGATGCCTAAAAAATATTGACTACACAAAGGCCCGTATCCCACTGCAGGTTGCGGACTTGGTTGAGGTTAACAGTAATGAATTAGCCGATCATACTGCACGTTAAACAGTCAACCTACATGTGATATTCTCTCGCAACCTTATTAAATGATTTTACAACAAACGAGTCAGAAATAGACTTGGTCTAGATTATAACTCGCAATCTAGCCGGTGAATTACTTCGCTCTGATTGATAGATTTCCAACATCCAGCCGCAACCTCAATCGCAATCAAGCCTGCAACCTAGTAATGGAATATGGTCTTAATGCAACGTCTGAAAAATGACAAATATGATAAAATGCAGATAGCACAGAAAGTATAGCCCGGTTGCGCTTTATAACCAACTTGATCCATCTTTCTTGTTCTTGCACGTCCGTATGGGCAATGCATTAAAGGCTCGTCTACATTAGCTGTAAGAATAAGGCTGTAAGGTTGCAAGACACGAAATGAAATATTTTCATTCGCTGACAGCTTACGTTACAGCCTTACAGCCTTACTCTTACAGCTAATGTAGACGAGCCTTAACAGAGAGAAGGAAATATCTGCATAAACGTCCACATGAACTACGTAGCAGAAAGAAACTTGAAAGTCGCCGCGTCGACGTTTTGGCCGACATCGACTTTTCATGGTTTGATATGCCATCTGTATACGTACCTTGAAATATCAGCTGAAACTATATCGCTACCATAGACATAATAAGAATAGACTGCGTGTGAGGGCCAAAACTTGAAGATCAAGTAGAAAGAGACGGACAATAGGTGCCGAGTATCTTTCTCTCTCACACAAGGAAAGGAATGGGGAGCGAAAAAGAGTAGTGAAACAGCTGTATGCGGTTGAAAAGAGGTGCGTAGTCGGTTCCCAGTTTATTTACTGCACGATTCAGGAGATGCTCTGCTTTATTTATTTAAAGTTAGTATCAACGTATTGTTACGCGCTTAATTTCCCTGCGATCACACGCGCATGTCGGTCATAGCTGGATTAAGGGTAGCGTGAAGGTTAGAATCACATTGGAAGATCTTCTCTAACTGCTCTGTCCGCGTTTCTCTGCAGCTTTATTTCTCTACTTTCCTTCTAATGCCTCGGACATTCGTTTCGCATTTTCATTTAAGAAAAACTGATTACTCTGTCAGTGTTGTGTCAGTGCTGGTGTGTTGCTAAAAGTTTTTGTTGACTACAGTTAATCGAATCCGTCGACGCACCATAGCATATACATATTCACGGAGAAAACAAGGAATAAAATAATTTAAAAAATAGTTACTACGTGCTGTATTTGTGGTGTGGAAGAAAACCCTCTTTATCCACGATCATTTCATAAGTAATTTAAAAAATATTTGTATTCAATATGAATGTAAACATATCGTAATTAATAATATATATACACATATATATAAGTGAAAATATATATGTAAAAAATTTACAGAATTCCAAAAAATGAAGAAATGCGAAAAAAATGGTTTCACGTTATTGGCCGTGATGTATCTTACAAAGGAGTAAAAATATGCAGTGACCACTTTACAAAAAATGACTATCATGAAATGAATGAATATAAACAAAATAAAATATTGAGAAAGACTGCAGTTCCATTAATTTTCGTGGAAGAAAATTGGTGAGAATGTTAAATTATAAATAAGAACATACATGTAATAATCTTACAGGAAGATGCAATAGATCCATTACATTGAAATATTTTATTTTGTAGTAAACATGTGGAGAAGGATACAGATACCAATTTAAGCACAGATATAAATACAAATACAGCAGAAAATAATGACATAGACAATGAAAGAAATAGGTAAAAAACACTAAAGATACACTAAGATATACACCAAAAGGGAAAATAAAGTTATCGTAATATATAAGATAAAACATTAATGTATGTGAATATTTTTTGTTTTATAGTCAAAATACGAGTAAGAATTCCATTACGGACACAGATGCAGATATACGTACACATGTAGCAGAAGATGTTAATAACATAAATATCCATAGCAACCACAGTAATAATCACAGTAGAAAAAAGTGAGATATCTAAAGATTTAAATAATTTTTCCTATCGAGTATTATTCCAACAAATTATAAATTATCAAAATTTTATTTTCAGGAAATTGTCGCAAGAGAATTTTAGAAACTCAAAAATTAAAAAAATATTTGTAAACACTTCTAAACATGCTACAAAATGCTTCCGTAAAACAGATTTTGTGTCTGATGCAAAATGGGAGCAGTTTGTAAGATATATGTCATATATTCGAAATGAAACAAAAAATATGTGGCAAAAGAAAAACCGTATGCAGAAAAAAGTTTTAACTTATAAAGATTTGCTTCAGGACCTGAAAAGTAAAAACTTTATAACAAATAATGGTATAGATGCAGTCAAAGTAAGTTGAGTTTAGCTATTTTCCATTCGCAGAAAGATTTGAAATTCACATTGTCCACAATGTTTATTCTTTTATAAAAAAGTTCATGATAACTCTCCAATCACAATGTGACTTCATCATAATATTGACTCTTATAGAAAGGTCCATGCTAATGAAGCAAATGATAGAACAATACTTGATTTCTACATCATGTTAAAAATATGATATAACAAATGTTGTGCGTATACATATACCCTCTCAATCTACAAATCTACAAATGCACTAATGATGTTATATCTTCGTTCTAAATAAGTTATTATGTATATGTCTATGCGTACAACCATTTGTCTCCTTGATTTCTTCTGTTTTTACATCTATATTTTGTACTTCCTTTTTCTTTATTTAGGATATATTGTCACCTGTTATGCAACAGTTGCTACTTACAATGTTAAATAAGAAGCGAAAAAAGTCGTTCCCCGAAAGTTTAAAAAGTTTTGCATGCACGTTACATTTTCATTCGCCTGCAGCATATTTGTATGTAAGAAAAATGTTTTTAAAAAGTTTACCTCACCCCAGTACACTGCGCATGTGGACGCAGACAATTCGTAGCAATTTCGGTATATCTGAACAATCGTTTAAAACTAAACTCGATAAGGTGCAAAATGCTAGAGAGAAAGGAAAACACTTAGTTTTCAATATAACTTTTGATGAAATGAATATTAAGAAAAAAGTTGATTGGGACGGCAAAGAATTACACGATTTTATTGAAACGGGTATTAAAGATAGTAAGTCTGATAGTCTGCCACTTGCTACCCATATCCTTCTTTTTATGTTAGTGTGCATAAATGATCATTTTAAAATCCCAATTGCATTTTATGTTATCGAGGCATTAAATGGTAAGGAAAAAGCAAATTTGTTAAATAACATTTTAAGTATTCTCCATGAAAAAGCAATTTACGTTGTTAGTATTACATTTGATGGAGCAACTTCTAATATTGCAATGTGCGAGATACTAGGCGCACAGTTAAAACACGTCAATTTTGAACATATTGTTCCGTATTTTAAGTATCCTATTGACAAATCTAAAAATATTTATATTTTTTATGATGCATGTCACATGTTGAAGCTTGTGAGGAATGCAATAGTAAAGGGGTTATTAAAGATAAAGACAAAAATGTGATAAGTTGGAACTTTCTGAAAGAATTAGTAAATGTGCAAACTGTGGAAAAATTACATGTTGCCAATAAAATGCGAAAAAGGCATACACAGTTTTTTAATGAAAAGATGAAAGTTAATCTAGCAGCACAAACATTAAGTAATTCTGTGGCTGATGCATTGACGTTTTTAGAATATGAATTAAAAGAACCAAGATTTATAGGAGCTTCAACTACTGCAACATTTTGTAAAACTTTCAATGACATATTTGATATCTTAAATTCACGTAACATATACAATAAAACTGAAAATAAACATGCAATAACAAGAAATACATTATGTACTATTAAAGATAAAGCTAAAACTTTTATGCATTACATTGCTTCCTTAACAATAAATGATGTTCCCGTATTACAAAGCATCCTCAAAACAGGTTTCATTGGATTTATAATTAATTTGCAGAACGTTATTGCATTAGCAGAAGAATTATTTAATGTAAATGCAATAAACTTTCTTCTTACTTATAAATTATCACAGGACCATATCGAAACTTTTTTTTCATTGATTAGAAGAATGCATGGTTGGAATAATAATCCTAGCGTAAAGCAATTTAAGGTGTCATATAGAAAGATATTGCATTTAGCGAATGTGTCAGTCTCATTGAATGCTAATTGCATTCCACAAGATGATACTGTATTGCTAACACTTTCACATGAATCTACGAATGATATACAGACAATTAACGAACATGTAGAACAAAACAAAGATACTATTTTAGAAGAAAGATCTTTAGAAGACGAACCTTCAGATCTTATCTTTATTGAACATAATTATGTATTACATGATAAAAAAGTTAATGAATATGCTGAAGAAATCATTGCTTACATATCAGGATATGTTGCTAAAACTATTATGAAAAGAATTAATTGTTCAGAATGCAAGCAATTACTTTCAAATAATACATATAAACAGTTGAATATAGAGCGTACCAGTAAACTTATACAGATAAAGGATCGAGGCAACCTATGTGAAGCATCAAATGATGTGATTACGATATGTAAGATAGCATATAAAATAGTACGATGTAATCAACATAGACTATTTACAAATAAAAATATTCTTGCACATCTCATATGTGAGGCTGTACGCTCCATTCCTGTGCATATATTTGACTATAATAATCATATATTCGATCAAAGTCCACTTTTTGATCACCGAAACCAAATAATTAAATTAATTTTGAAAACATTTTTTAATTTAATTTTAAAACATGAAAGTACATCATTCGCAGATTCGATACAACGAATTCGGATGAAAAATAATAAAATAACCTTGTTCAAAAATCAATAAATAAACAACAACTTATATAAAAATATATATATATTTTTTTAATAAAGATTATATTACTTTGTAATATTGATATTTTTATTACAACTTTTCCACACATATTCATGTATAAAATATTTAATCGTTTCAACATAAATGTTTACACGTAGTTTATAATAGTTGAAACACATTTATCTCTAAATTTTAAACGGTTTTATTTAACATTACACAACTTTTCTTAACCTAACATCATGTATATAACACGTTATATATTACTACGCATCACTGTGCATGCGTGAGCAGAGAAAGAAAGATACTCGGCACTTGCTTTCTGTCTCTTTCTACCTGATCTTCAGTCCTCACAAGAGTACACGCGCAGTCTATTCTTACTACGTCTATGATCGCTACACTCATTTTCTAGAGCTACCGATAAAACAGCTATTTCCCATTTAGCTAATCTTATGATCACGATATAGGCTGCGTTCCGAAATTCACTGCCTGTACTGAAAATCTATAGTATACGTGACACAATCTATGTATTTTCAGTACTGGCAGTGAATTTCGGAACGCAGCCTTAGCCGACTTTCAGATACTTCATAGCCAATGAAATTATTTGTATGGCATCTGAAGATAAATTTAAGACAGTCTTAAATGTAAGATCCGACTATGAATACTGGCCCTAAAGCCTGCGGCACATGGTGCTTGTTTTCCTGCTGGATTGCTTGCTGAATGAAAATACTGCGTTCTGATTGGTGCATTTCCATCCATTTTCGGAAGTGCACCAATCAGAATGCAGTATTTTCATCCAGCAAGCAATCCAACACGAAAACAAACACCGTGTGCCGCTGGCTTAATTTTAGTTTGTACGGTCGCGAACATAAAGGTTGTCACTTTTTTTTTTAACGACTTTCGGGACGCATCCCGACTCGAGAAAGATGAGAGCTGCTGCTCCGCCTGCGGAGCACGCCTGCGCAGTAACTCACAACGAAATGCGAGAAATGAAATATACGTGGTATGATACAAGTATGTCAACAATAATTGCGTTTAGCGGAGAAAACCGCTCAATGAGCGATTAGTGACTATTGGTCCTTACTGTTAGATCCTTACATTCAGACCAATAACGTTACAAATTATTCAACAGTTGCTCAACCGTTGAGTTTCGTGAACGCACCCAATTCTTACATTTTGAAAAATCAGCAGTGGAGGGATAGATACATAGTGCAAGTCACTCAAATGGGAATGCGTCTTTTGCAAGGTCTTAAACAGGTATGTATATTAAATTTTAAGTGAAATCGTATTTTTTTAGTCACTAATCATTCACTGAGCGGTTTTCTCCGCTGAACGCGATGATTGTTGACGTACTTATGTCATACCACATATATTTAATTTCTCGCATTTCGTTGTGAGTTACTGCGCAGGCGTGCTCCGCAGGCGGAGCAGTAGCTCTCATCTTTCTCGAGTCGGGATGCGTCCCGAAAGTCATTACAAAAAAAGTGACAACCTTTATGTCCGCGACCGTACACACATATATTCGGTACATATTTCGCTGATGAAACGCACCACTCTCTTGGTCTGTTCTTTGTAGCTGCACTGTTGAACCGGTGCAATAAGTTAAAGTGAGACAAATATAGGTTTTCTCACATTAGCTTATTGCACCAGTTCAGCAGTGCAGCTACAAAGAACAGACCATCTGATTCTCAAGTCTCTACCTGATGAAACATAACTCTCGACGTGACATAACTTTTAAACACATGTACATTCATTCAATGCAAAGTATTGTAGTGTTTACATCACATGACAAAGTACTTATATAAAGTATTAAAATATTCACGACGTACTCGCCTAGGTAAATTTCTTACACTATGGAACTTCTACAAACAAGTTCTATGGCGTATATTATGGTTATTTTTTTAAATGCTGTTATTATTTTTAAATGCTGAATCCATTTTTGAAATAGGTCCTATATATTATGTTACACTCTCTGCGTGTATATATATAAATGAATAAATATTATTTGTGTGCATGTGTGTATACACAGTGTATATATATGTTTTTGTTTTAGCTTTAATTCATACGAAAAGTATGGAGGATCAACAATGTGCCAAGAAAGTCAAACTTGACGAAACTCCTGTTATAAGTGAAGGAAAAGCACTAATATTAATCACAACCCGGAATGTATTTTACAATCCAGTTCAAGAATTCAATCGAGATCTTAGTATAGCTGTATTAACGATATTTGCAAAAGACAGATGGAATGAGGCATTACAGAAGAATAAATCAGAAAGAGAAAGAAACAATGAAACTAATACATTATACAATGTAAAAATAAATATGGAGAGACAGAAAGGTATCACTATATTAGAAGCTCTATCCGCAACTGGTTTGCGGAGTATACGATATGCCAAGGAGATAGAGAATATTCAACAGATTGTAGCTAATGACATTTCTGCAAAGGCAGTAGAAACTATCAGACAAAACGTTTTACATA
The DNA here is from genome assembly GCF_003227715.2 of Harpegnathos saltator. Classification (NCBI taxonomy): domain Eukaryota; kingdom Metazoa; phylum Arthropoda; class Insecta; order Hymenoptera; family Formicidae; genus Harpegnathos; species Harpegnathos saltator. The sequence continues at coordinate 73,683 of NW_020230218.1, forward strand.
ACAAAGTTGAAAATTTGGTAACACCTTCTCACGAGGATGCCATGTTATTGATGTATCAACACAAACGAGATCGTTTCGACGCGGTCGACCTCGATCCGTATGGTTGTCCTTCTATATACCTGGATGGAGCAGTACAGTGTGTATCCGATGGTGGTATATTGTTGATAACAGCTACTGACTTGGCTGTATTAGCTGGCAATGTTCCAGAAACTTGTTATTACAAGTATGGAGCAATATCCATAAAATCGAAATCTTGTCATGAAATAGCATTAAGGATATTGCTGCAATGCATTGCGTCTTATGCAGGACGCTACGGACGATATATAGTACCATTATTATCTGTAAGCGTTGATTTTTATATAAGAGTATTTGTCAAGATCTTCACGAGCCATGATAAATGCAAGGAAAACTCTACCAAGATAGGAATGTTTTATCAGTGTACAGGATGTGAGAGTATTAAGTTTCAAAGCTTAGTAACAAAGAAGCCTTCCAGTAATTACAAATTACCGTGTGCACCTGTAGTGGACCAACTGTGTGAACATTGTCATCACTGGCAGCACATGGGAGGTCCGATATGGTTAGGTCCTTTGCACGATCAAGCATTTGTATCGCGAATATTATGCAATCTCGATAGTACGGAGCTGACTACATTGAAAAGAATTGAAGGTGTTTTGACCATGATACATGAGGAACTGGATGTTCCTTTGTATTACAGTCTAGATCGCTTGATGTCTATAGTTAAATGCCATGTTCCACCAATGTTGTTGTTCAGATCAGCGTTATTAAACGCAGGATATAAAGTGTCATATTCACATGCAAGTAAAGTCTCGATCAAGACAGATGCACCGAACAACGTAATATGGGATATCGTACGTGCTTGGGAAAAGAAGCATCCCGTGAAAAGAGAGAAGCTAGTTGCAAATAGCCCGGCCGAACGAATACTCAACGAACCATCTACAATGGACATTTCACTCGATATACATCCTCTCGCGAATCCAATTTCCCGGCAAAAACATCTGTCTCGCTTCCAACGAAATCCTACTGTAAATTGGGGACCTGGTGCTCGTGCCAAAATTAGAGTGGATCTCGAAAATAAAATGGAAGATTCGAAGAAAATAAGAAATCAAAACAAAAATAGTAAAAATAAATCTGCTGCATCCAAGCAGCAAGTGGCATTGAATGACTGAAGTGACTGAATACTGAACTTGAACGACAATCAGTTCAGCAAATTTTCTAGGATTTGTATATTCATGTATAGCAATATATGATACAAGACAAATAGGATTGTTAATATTAGAATTATTAATATTTGGACAGCAATCGTACATTACACCACACATGTCAAATGTAGAAAAAAAATTACTATATTAAGCGCAGAAATTTGTAAAAAGTAGGTTAACTCTACATTGATATATTCAGTAAATGCACGTCACTTGCGTACATATATACCGTCTCATTAAATTGTAAATGACTGGTGCAAATATAAAATGTATCTCTATTATCTACAATAAGATGTCTTATACATTTTCTAATGTTGCTTATGCACACTTTTTAAGGAAAAATGCAGGAAAATATTTTTATAAAATTCTTCCGCGAAGATTTGCGAAATAAACAAAGGCATCTTTCATTTTTTCCGCCTACCACGACTGTTTGCACACAGGACGCGGCATGTTTGTCGCATGGCAGAAGCTGGCTAAAGCAATAATCTCACTAGCGATTACCGATTGAATTGCAATTGCGATTGGCGATTTACTTCCCAACCAAGACAATCAGGGCAACACAAGCGTCGATTGAGAGATTGATGATTGTCGTTTAGACAATATTCTATTTTAATTGCCAATCGCAATCGTAATCCAATCGGCAATCACTAGTGTGATTACGGCTTTAAAAATACTTCGGTAGTCCTCATTCGGCTTCTTAAGCCAGCGGCACACGGTGCTTGTTTTCGTGCTGGATTGCTTGCTGGATGAAAATACTGCGTTCTGATTAGTGCATTTCCATCCATCTTCAGAAATGTACCAATCAGAATGCAGTATTTTCATCCAACAAGCAATCCAGCTCGAAAACAAGCACCGTGTGTCGCTGGCTTTAGTTAAACACCATGTGCCGGTGCTGTTATGGAGGATTCACATTACGTCCGATGTCCAACGTACGACGTACGACGTTCGATATCCAATAGGAGGACAGCTTTCTAATGGAGAATTTAATTCTCCATTAGAAAGCTGTCCTCCTATTGGATATCGAACGTCGTACGTCGGACATCGGATGTAGTGTGAATCCTCCATAAGAAAACAAGCACCATGAGAAAACAAGCACCATGTACGGTCGCGAGCATAAAGGTCTGTGATCTTTTTTTTGCAACTTTCGGAACGCATCCCGACTCGAGAAGAATGAGAATCACTGCTCCGCCTGTGGAACACGTCTGCGCAGTAACTCACGACGAAAGGCGAGAAATGAAATATACGCGATGGGACATATAATAATACAGACTCAGATGAAATGAATACTCCAGCATTAAATGGAAATGAGGGAACACAGAACAGACAAGAATCATCCGATGTAAGTCTTATACTCCGGGGGACATCCGAAAACGGTAGAGATAAATAAACATGTTTATGTTTTTAAAACAATACGAACTTAATCAAGAGAATTAACCCATACAGCACAGAAAGATTGCAGCAACATTGCAGTAATTTTGTTTTGCAACATTGTATCATTGCAACATCATTGCAAAATGTTGCTGCAATGGTGCAGCAATATTGCAGCAACATTAAAATGTCCGCTTGCAGTAATATTGCGTTGCAATGATGCAGCAATATTGCATTATAATAGCGCAGCAATATCCCAGTAAGCAAAATGCTAGCAGAATGCGCGCAGATTGACGCCAATTTCGATCAGATCTCCACATCAAAACCATAACCATCTGTGTCCTCATTAGGCTCGTGTTTTGTCGACAGGACCTGTGTGACAGGCCGTGCGAGCAGATTGTCGGCAGAAACCGCGCAGGTCCTGCTGCCAAACTACGTGTAGAATCTGCGCGCTGAGTTTGCTCGGTTTCTGCCGCTAATCTGCCGTCAAATTACTGCAAGTCTTGCGCGGTTTTTGCTACAAATCTGCTGTCAAATATCCGATAGCAGGATCTGGCGCATATTTGACCGCAGATTGGCGGTATAATTTGATATAACAGATACTGCGTTAAATTTGTTGCCTATTTGTCATCAAACTATGATAGCAGGCTTTGTTCGAAATCTGCTCGCGCAGGTTTGGCTATCTGGGATTGTACTGCAATACTGCAGCAATATTATACTGCAATAATACAGCAACATTCTGTTATAATATTGCAATAACAATGTTATATAATATATATGCAATAAAGTTACAGCTATTATGCCTATATATATACATGTGCGTGCGTGCGTGCGTGCGTATAAAGTGGCGTAATATTATATAGCTCTAACAATAGCTCTAATATATGCAACTAAACCATTCTAAAACACATGTATTCAACATTTTGTAATTATACAATTCCATATAACATAATTATGTGTTAATCTTTTTTCCACAGATACCAGCAGATGGCAAAATTGTCAGTATAACATTATTGTGATATTAAAATTCCGCTTTTTATTACATCTAAAACGAAATATAACAATTACGTCAATGTTATATTTTGTTATAAAAATGTAATAAAAAGCGGATATTTGAATATTGTCATAATATACTGAAGTATTTTTGTCATTTGATATCCACAAGATATCTGAGATATCTAGATATCACAATACATCTAGAGATTAGCAAACAGCTGTATTACGTAGGATATCATAATTGCAAGTTATTAGTTAGACTCACATACTTTTTTTTTTTTGATAACGCAGGGGAAACCCATCATGGGTACCCTCCACCCCCTGGGAGGGGCGGAGGGTTATGTGAGACTCTTATTCACTAAACCCCTGCGGGGTGTCTACCAATCGGACCGAGATGGGGGGAGTCAGGGGAACTGCGCCAACATTCCCTCCCCGACAAGACTCACATACTATAGTATAGATATTGTGTTAAACAGCAATCGCAGTAGTATTGTAACTATTAATAAGTCAAAATTGTAACACATATATATATATATTTATTTATAATAGTATGTTGCAACAATTAATATTAAATACAAATTTGCTTCTTTAATTAATATACTAAATGGTGCACATACATAATGGTATTCGTAACAAAATATAAACTATGTATATAAAACATTAATAAAGTGTTTTATCTACTTTGATAGTAAAAAATAAACGAAAAACATCAAAGAACTATCAAAAATTATGAACACATATATATAAAAGGAACACATAAATGAAAAATATTATATTAATACTATTAATAAAACTATTAATAAAAATACTATATTAAATGATAATATCATTATTAATCATGAGCCACCGTTTCTCCAATTTTTTGCCTTGAAATCCGTACAGCTTGTGCAAGTCATTTCGATACATATTCCGCACAGTCGTCTGTCATTGCGCTGTGGGATATACGAACAGCTTCTGAAATATATATCATTACCATATTATTATTATTTTTATAAAATTTAAATAATAATTAAATAGCAACTTGAATCTAAATAATACCGTTATTTGCAATATTGATCAAAATCATATTGCTTTACGGAGTAGAATAACACTTTTTTCTTTAAAATTCGTTCATTTTGTGTAAAAGCGAATCGAAATAGCTTATAGTCTAATCAATTTTCAAAGTGAAATCCGGGAAACCAAATAAATACCCAAGAGATATATAGTCTTATCTGTATGCATTGCTTACAACATCTGTTGTAGGGTGTAGTCTACGTATATACTTATATAGGTCGACAAAATACAATTTCTGAGTACGGTGGTTCCAATGAGGTCTTTCAGAAAGGTTATAAGGCTCCGTCAGTTTCTCAACACACACATTTGTGTCATCTGCAACTTGACTAAATAAAATATAAAGGGACGAATTGTAACCCAGTTAGCCAAGTGTGCCAAAAGCACGTTTTACAAATTGAATTCTGCACAATAAGACAGCAAGATGCTGGTAAAATTTCTTCAGATTTTGTTATTTTAAAATATATTAGCAGAAATATAGCAAAAACTAAAAATGACATGCGACATGACGTGATAGCAAAAATGCAACAAAATTTGAATAGAGATATCCAGTATAAAAAAGGCAAAACGAAATTACAGTATGTTAGCAAAATATATCGATAGAAACTAAGCAGATATTAAATATAATTTGCAATAATATTTGTTTAGGATTCGATTATAATTTGAACGGGGAGTCGTTCGGTTTAATTCGACAAAACCTGGAACGACCTGCCTGTGTCTCGTGTAATGAGTTCTGTTATTATACTTGAACTGTTCTATCATAAATTCGTGCCATTAGGTCATTGGCGGTCGTCTCCCCACTCGATAAAGAAAAACGAAGATATATTTCACACGCTGCGCGGAACGCTCTCGATCTCTTTCGATCGTTATCCGTATTTCGTTGGTTACGTTTTGGAGTCCGTCTCTTGCCTGTGTTCTCTTCGCCGCTTATGGAAAAGATCTATAGGCTTCCGATATACATCTCGATGTCGATCTTGGCGGACTATTCCCGGGCTCATCCAGTGGGCACTGACCTCGTCTAAACTCTTTCTGGAGGCTTGCTAATCAGGAACGAATGTCTTAGAGTTGCGTACGCTCGTAACCACCATCGGAGGCCTGGTCACCCATCTGCCTGCGGAGATCCACGTCCCCGACTACGGAAAGTAACGTAATACTTAATTTCATCGATCTTGGATAACCATACTGTAAGGCGAGACTTCCCTGGCCGTACGTCTAGCCGGGCAATTGCATCGCGTGCAATTCGAACGATTCGCATCTGTTAAGAGTTCATTATTGTTATATTTGCGTCCGTTTTGAAGACTCAGAACCGTTGAGTAGCGATTCGAACATTATGTTTGTTTAATATATATCTGTATTTAGGATATTTCTTTTGCTACTCGACTTCCTTTCCCGGCTCCATTCGATCATATCATCTCAGCGATATAAGCGCGGTTCTCCTTCCGGTGACAAAGAAACGACAACACTCTAGTTCGGTCTGTTGTCTAATTCCTAGATCGACTTTCTGACTCTCTCTGAGTCATACCGGCATCTCGCGTTTACCTGACGATCATTCGGTCGCTCGTAAACAATATTGAAATAGCAAAAAGTCGTTAGATATAGAGCTGATCTGTGATCAAATTACAATGACAAAAGCGCAGTAAAACTCGAGCACGTCGTGCCGTCACGATGTGAAAGCAGAAAGGAGGCAAAACCGAGCATATCGCGCAGTTTCAACATGTCAGGAAAAACGGGACAAAACTAGAGCATACTATCCCGTCATGACGTGACAACAAAATTGCGATAGAAATATATTAATGCATGCCACGTTTTCTGTAATGATATGGTAGGGTTATTAACCGTGTTTTCTTAAATATTGAATAAAGAAAATAAACATGAAAAGTAGTACAATTTAATGTCATTAATTTTAACGTTTATTTTCTTTATTCAATATCTTGGAAAACGCGGAAAATAAAATTGAATAATTGGATAAGCCTGTATTTATTAAAAAAATTTATTTAGTTACATTTGCGTTATTCTATTAATTGTATTACATGCTTGTGCGTTATAAATTGTAACGACACATACCGGCACATGTGTTGTTACGCTGACTGCCGCTGAACATCACGCGGCAGTCAGCTGAGCGCATACCCCCCCCGACCCGCGCTGTCACAGCGCCTTTCAACGCGCTCACCCGAGGCTGGCCGAAGACCCGGCAGCAACGCTCGGGAATGATCGGCCACCGAGCCGAACTCGCGACGCCGCCAAAACGATTCTCGGCGAACGTCGCATACTCACGATTAATCTCGATCAAATTCGGATTAATAAACGAAAGAAACCGAAGACAGAAAATGACGGATATATAAACCCGACAGTTCTTGTCTTTGGGGAGTGGAGTCTTGGGGACAAGCTCAAGCAGTCTTTGAGGAGTCTTCGAAGCAGCCCGCAGAAAGCATCCAGGAAAATCGAGAGTGCGAGACTCAGAGCACGTAAGAACGCAAGGGCAGAGAGAGTCGTCGCCCACACCTACCGACTGTCCGGCGCGGCCGCCGGCCCGGAGTAACCCCATCAGAAAAACGCTTCGCACCGACCAAAAATCGATCGACGACCGCGGCGAATAAAACCGGGGATCAAGCCCGATAGGCATCGCGAATCTCTCCCGTCGTCAATAACGCGAAGAAACAAAGCGAATAATTACGGCGTGTCGAAAAACAAGCGTGAGCCTTACGCCCGACGCCCGGCATAACTATTGTGCGCGCACTACAAAGCGATAACGCGGCTCGACGCGACGCGTTTTTGCGCACTTTCTTCTATACACCGACAGTCAGACGAGACGAAGACTCGGCCTTTAAAAGCCGACTAAAGGCTGCGACGACGCCCGCACAGAATCTCTATTTCTGCCGACGCCCGGACCCTCCGACAGCGAATTTTTCTTTTTTTTTCTCTTGTCCATTACCTGTAAATCCTATGTATTAAAATAATTACTGCTGATACGTTGAGAATCACGCATTAGACAAAACCACCGTCACGTAAACACGACCGCTCCCAGAGACGGCGAGCATAAGCGAAGAAACAAAGCCGCGCGTCGAGACGGCACCCAAACAGTGGGAACCTCGCGCAATAACACGCGGTCATTACATGCTGAAGCAATAAAATAAAGCGTCACTGTCTACAAACACCGACCGACTTCAATTATTCACCAAGATCACCTTCTCCTAATAAAATTTCTGCGCGCGATTCGCTGCCAACGGTCGCAACGTAGGGCTGGATCGATAAAGAAAATCGAACCGCGGAGGCACCGGCGTTACAAAATGATATATGTCATAAAAAAAGTAAGTAGCAAAATTGGTTTACAGGATATGTTATTACCAGATATGCGAACTTTGCGTCGCTTAGGGCTTTCACACACGAATCGCCACAACTGGTGAATGTAAGACGTGAATTTAAGTTAATGAGCCAATCAAGATTGTTCTAAATTTGTATATTCTAAAGGAAGATAGAAGTAACCGTGCGAGTGCGATTTAGACTAAAAAAGTAGCATTTTAACCAAACGGATTCTATAGAATCCGTTTGGTTAAAATGGTAAAATGGTTTTACTGTCACGTCGTGGCGGCACGACGTGCTCAAGTTTTGCTGCGCTTTTGCTGTCACGTTGTGGCAGCACGACGTGCTCGAGTTTTGCTGCCCTTTTGCTGTCATATAATGATTGCACATCATGTTCAACTTTTGATGCGGTTTTGCTATCTCCAGGGTTGGGAAGTAACGCGTTATTTGTAACGCCGTTACTGTATCGTTACTTTTTTGAGTAACGATTAGATAACGCCGTTACTTTTTGGTGTCAGTAACGAAAAAGTAACGGCGATATATTTTTTTTGTAACGAGTAACAAAACGTCCGTTACTTTAATCGTTAGTTTTTAATTTTTATAAAATTAAACTTAATTGTATTTAATTTCTATGCATTTTTTGTTTTATGCTGAATTTAATGAGAACCAATAAAGATGGACTCACATATTGTCATCCATTGGCCTTAGCTATACAGAAAGGTTTAAAAGAAAGGTAAGTTGGTGTAATTTGGTTAATACATATGTTCATCAAACAACATTCATCTGATCAAAAAGAAAAATCAATATGTTCATATTTAATTTTATTGATTCAACTTTAGGTTTTGTACTACATTCGAAAAAGAAGAATTGATAATTGCCAGCTGTTTGCATCCCAAATTGAGTTGGTTAGCTGAAGATAAGTGAAAACTTGCGCAAACGTATTTAGAAGATTTATAAGGAATTCCTTCAATTAAAAATTTTTTGATGTCTGATAAGCACAATAATAACGATGACTTTTTTAATTTTAAATAGCAAACATCAAATGAGAAATCTGCCTATGATGAATGGCAAAGATTTTTAAAGTCAACAGGCACTAATGTCCAAATATTAAATTCATATCCACTAATTAAGAAACTTTTTATTAAATACAATACTTAATAACATAAAATAATAAAAATATTTAAATATATATATATATATATATATATATAGTTCTAATCGTCTTATGTCCGATTTATATCTTATCTTAGCACCTTTCTTATAATCCTGGATTTACAACAAAAAAAAGTAACGGAAAGTAACGAAATAAAATATCGTTACTTTCAAGTAACGGTAACGCGTTATTTTTTAAGATCAGTAACGAGTAACGGTAACGAGTTACTTTTTACCGAAAGTAATGGTAACGGTAACGAGTTACTTTTAAAAAGTAACTTTCCCAACCCTGGCTATCTCATTATGACAATAACATATGATTCAATTTTTGTGTATTCTTATCGGCATACTATGTTAGCCGGTCCTGTTATCATAAACTAAGCTCAGTGCGGAATCGTTTGTACCTGTTTGTACCACTTTGCATTTCGTTTATACCTCGACCGGTTCGGAGATACAGAATTTTTCAATTTTTCAAATAACGCTAAAATGGTACTTCCGCTATTTTTTAAGATATCTTAAAACGGACAACCGGGTTCGATAGAGAATCGTTTGTACCCGTTTGTACCACTTTGCATTTCGTTTGTACCTCAACCGTTTCGGAAATACAGCAAGTTTCAATTTCTGTCATATAACTCTAAAATGGTACTTCCGCTATTTTTTATGATATTTTAAAACGGACAACTGGATTCGATAGAGATCGTTTGTACCCGTTTGTACCACTTTGCATTTCGTTTATACCTCGACCGGTTCAGAAATACAGTATTTTTCAATTTTTCAAATAACGCTAAAATGGTACTTGGCGCCCCATAGAGGCGCCAATAGCGGAAAGGGTTAGTGTTGCCATCTGATGTAAGCAACATACCCGGCAATATTAGAAATAATAACCGCGCGACCTCTGTGAGGTATATATATATATTCGGAGACGAGAGTAGACGATGATTATTGGATTCAGCAGTATTTCAGTATTCGAGCTCTTTAGCTTTTCGGTTTATAGCCTTATCTTTTCAATCGTGGTGCTCTTTCGGCTTTTGGCAATTATTGATTCGTTTCTGCCTTTGTCTTCTGCGCTCTTCGTTTATTGGAGTTTATATTGTAATCGTGAGCTTCGAGGCTTTTGGAGTATTCAAAGTCTGTACTTCCGGACGTTGGTCATCGCCAGGCGAGTGCCTAGGTATCCTATTGACGGACGTGGTTCTGACACGGCCTGAGGAGATTGCCGTGTCGTAGAATGTAACGAGGTACAGAAGAATAAATTTCTACGCACTATTGTTAATAAATCATTTTATCAGTCTCTCTTCCAAGCGGCAATCATTCTGACAAGTAAAAGTATCATTTTGATATAAATAAGAGATCTAATAACAGTTACGCATATCCTATAGCTGTATATTTAGAGCCCCTTTTATTCAGAAGTGGGATAACAATCTGCTCAAATATAGAATTTTTAACGTTTTCTTCGGAGATATGGAATACTAAGACAATAGCTAACCAGTATCGATATATGCGATTTGTTGTATCAAAGGTCGTATGTAACGGCTCATGTACGTGGATGTGTTAACACAGACAATAAGAGACAATAGAATTTGAAGGAGACAAGTGTATATGTTTCGAGACACGGGATGTACACGTGAGCATAAGGTGTTAGAGAGAACTCGAGGTTACATTCGAAGATCTGTTTATTAAAAAGAAAAACAATTTCGAACGGTTGTACAGAGTTAATATACGGAACCGTTGTAGTCGCATTACATATTTTAAAATCGTGCTTAAATACTAAATAGAGCGAGTCATGGATCGCGAAGCGTTGGACAGTATGACTATGGAAGAGTTAAGAGAAGTAGCCCGTACATATAATATGAGAGGCACGGATAATCGCGAGACACTTATCGATCGCATAGTGAATCGATGGGAGACCGATCGGGTGAGAAGCGAGTCCCAAACTTATCCGATGGCCGCAGAAACGAGCGGAATCCCACGAATACGATCGCAATCTGAAGCACAAGCAGGTTCAGCATCTGATACAGAAGGGCATATCAGAATGAGCAATCAGACGAACATGGAGGATATGTTCGCACATATGATGAGTGGTCACAACCTGTATGCAACAACAGCAGCAGTTCATGCAGAATCAACAGGCAGCAATGCAACGTCAGCAAGATACTCTGCTGCAATTAGTAGCAAGTGTCAATCGGGGAGCCCCCGCTGCCCCTGCTTCTTCCGAGGGCAACAGCCTACCTACTAGCGATGGCAATCGATTCGGTGGAAGATCCACGAACGAATCGGCGACAGTGTCTTCGTCTAATATGATGTCATTGCTAGTGTCGCAAATTCCAGAATTCGGTGGTACGGAGGAAGAGAACATCCAGTTGTGGATCCAGAGGGTCAATCAGGTGGCAGGAATACATAATGTCAAGGACAGCTTAATATTGTTGGCGGCTTCCAGTAAGCTGGTAAAGGATGTCCGCAGGTGGTATAACTTCCAGACCGGCACGGTCTTAGAGTCTTGGGAAGGTTTGAATGATCGTTTAGTTCAAATGTTCAATAAACAGGTACCTTTCCATGTCAAAATGCAGAAAGTCGAGGCACGTAAATGGTTACATGAAACGTAAATGGTTACGGGAAAGAGACGTTTGATCAATATGCTATTGATAAATTAGCATTAATACATCGTTTAAATTTACCTACCGAAGATGTTATTAATTTATTAATCGGAGGAATAACAATTAATTCATTGAGCGCGACAGCTTTAACCCTTCCGGTAGAGTCGGTGGATCGATTCTTAGCGAAAATGCGAGTCATTTCGAGAGGAATGACACGAGTCGATAGAAATTCAAATATGCCGAATAAAAGTTTTGCGGATAGAAAGGGTAGAGATGGTAATAAAAAAGATCATTTCGCTAAAAATAGTAACAATTTCAGTGAGGTGAGCTGTACTTATTGTAAGGCTAAAGGACATTTAAAACAGGACTATTACAAATTAAAGAGAAAGGAACAGACATTGTTTACTCGCACGGGATCGGCAAGCACGCCGGAGCATATAGCCGTTCCGTCAACCTCTGCGGAAGCAACACAGAGGATAGGAGCTGTTATTGGTGAGCGACAAAATAGAACGCAAATAGAAACACACAATCCTTATGTCCGAGTCTTACAAATTAATCAGATTAATTGTCTATTACATGCGATGATTGATACAGGAAGTCCGGTATCATTCATTTCCAAAAAGTTGTATAAGCGGTTTTTCGAACGATCGGGAAATAAATTGTATCCGGCACATGAAAACTTTAAATCGCTGAACGGTAAAGCAATTTCCGTTTTAGGATCACTCAGAACGACCGTTAGATTAGAGAGTTTTGGTGATCGGGAAATACAGACACTACTTTATGTAGTTGATATCGAGTTTCGGTTCGGATTTGATAATTGGCCGAGATTTCTTAGCAAAAGAAAGAGTCGACTTTCATTTCCATTCTCCTCATAATTCGAAAAAGGTGAATAGGATGTTTTGCAAAGAGCTAACGCAGTTACCAATTATACCTAATGAGGTTGATATTGAGGAGGCAATTACAGAGTCATCCTTATATCTAAGTCCGGATATTCGGAACAAATTAATTACACTGCTTAGGGAAACTGAGAATAGCTCTAACGAACCGATAGATGATAATTATGAGGTTCGGGTTAATCTAAAGGATTTTACTACCTATGCATATGCGCCCCGTAAATTTGAGCTTGTCGAGAGACAGGAGATCCGTAAGATTGTAGAGGATCTGTTAGAACGGGGTATAATTAAGCCTAGTGTTTCGCTTTATTGTGCGCGAGTCGTGCCAATTCGAAAGAAAAACAATACGTTACGTTTGTGTGTCGACCTTCGTCCGCTGAATTCCCGGGTTTTAAAGCAAAAGTATCCGTTTCCGTTGATAGAGGACTGTTTGGCTAAACTGGCGGATAAATCGGTTTTTACCTTATTGGATTTGAAAGACGGTTTTCATCAGATTAAGGTACATGCCGATCACACTAAATATTTTTCGTTTGCCACTCCGGATGGGCAATACGAGTATACCAGATTACCATTTGGTTTTTGTGAAGCTCCCGCTGAGTTTCAGAAGTGTATTGTACAGGTATTACAACCATTAATACATCAGGATAAAATAATCGTATATATTGACGACATTTTGATACTGTCAGATTCTATTGAGTCGAATTTGCAAATACTTCGAGAAACTTTGCTTCTGCTAAAATAGTATGGTTTCGAGTTAAATTATGCAAAGTGTCAAGTTTTAAAACCAGAAATAGAATTTTTGGGTTATATTATTTCCTCAGAAGGAATAAAACCATGAGCAAGCGTTACACGAAGCGATTAATTCGTTCCCTGTACCGAAAAACGTTTATGATTTACAGCGTTTTTAGGGCTCACAAATTATTTTCGAAAATTTATTCACAATTATGCGATAACAGCGAAGCCTTTGACTAAATTATTAAGAAAGGCAGTCTCGTTTGATTTCAACGATGATTGTCAGCGTTCTTTCAATCATCTTAAACAGGAATTAGTGTCATATCCAGTATTACAACACTTTAATCCGAAAGCGGAAACCGAGTTGCATACGGATGCCTGTTCGCAAGGTCTTGGTGCTATTCTGTTATAAAAGCAATCCTCCGGGCACTGGGCGCCTATAGTCTATTTTAGTCAAACGACCAATCAGGCTGAGGCTAACTACCACAGCTTTGAGCTGGAAATGTTGGCAATAGTTAAAGCAGTACAGCGCTTCCATATTTATTTGTATGGAGTTACTTTCAGAATTATTACGGATTGTAATGCCATCGTTTACGCTGTCAATAAAGCTAACCTAAATCCGCGCATTGCCCGATGGACTTTGCAACTGCAAAATTATTCATTTGAGATAGCACATCAACCAGGCACTCGTATGGCACACGTAGACGCTCTGAGCCGGAAAGTGTGTTATACGGAATCCTATCCATTAGAACGAGATCTCGAATATAAACAGCTACAGGACAGCAATCTTAAATCGATTGCCAAGCAATTGGAATGGTCACATAATGATAAGTTTGAAATGATTGACGGTCTAGTTTACCGCAAAGCTGAAGATCGTTCGAGATTCGTTGTTCCGGATTCCATAATAAGCAACTTGATTCGCATACACCATGATCAGCTGGCTCACTCCGGGGTTGAAAAAGTATTTCAAAGTTTGTATAAATCGTATTGGTTCCCGTCGATGCGGAAAAAAATTCGGGATTACGTAGAGAATTGTATTACTTGCTTGTTAGCGAACTCCTCCGCTCATAGCAGGGAAGGAGAGATGAATATCGCTCAGGTAGCTACTGCTCCATTGGAAATTCTCCACGTGGATCATTTTGGGCCTTTACAGGAAACCGAAGATGGTTTCAAGCACATATTAGTGCTCGTAGATGAGTTCACGCATTTCACATGGCTAATGCCTACTCGTTCCACGGGAACACAGGAAACCTGCAAAATATTGCGGACCATTTTTGATACGTTTGGAGCACCGAAGCTTTTAGTTTCGGATAGAGGAACATGCTTTACCTCTTTAGAATTTGTTAAATTCGTTGAAACGTATAAGGTAAATCATCAAAAGGTTGCAGTCGCGTCACCTTGGGCAAACGGCATAGCTGAACACGTTAACCGATTTTTAAAATCTTCTTTGGCCAAGATTGTGGAGAAGGCTGCAGAATGGGAAAGTCATTTGAACGGGGTTCAGTACATTATTAATAATACACATCATTCTGCTATCAAGGCCACGCCTAGTAAGGTGTTACTCGGTTACGATCAAAAGAACCACCGAGATCGCGATTTGAGTAATTTCGTTAATATGCTTAGGCATATAGATTAAGATATCGAGAAAGAAAGACAGTCCACCCGAGACATGGCCTTGGAAGCAACCAACAAATTAAAAGAGTATAACAAGTCCTGTTATGATGCTCGTCACAGAAAGCCTACGACGTACAAAACCGGCGATTTCGTACTTATTCGAGATGGTCATTCAAAGATCGGAGGTAGCAAAAAGCTGAAGTCAAAATATAAGGGATCATATCAAGTTACTAAAATATTAAATAACAATCGTTACGTGGTCACCGATATTTCGGGATTTAATGTGACTTCTAAACCGTATAATTCCATCTTATCCTTGGATAAAATTAAACCTTAGATTAAACCGATCTTACCGCTTGACAGTCTCGGAGAAGGAAAGTTGCAGTGAATTACATTGCTTTTCTGTTGGTGTGAAAAAAAATTTGCATTTTTGGTCACACCACTCGTTACGCTCTTATTCATTCATATATGTATAGATATACTTACCTTCAATGTTTTCTTTTTCTTTTGAGGCTAACTTGTTTAACCGTTAGCCAATTTGGCGGTGATGCACTGCATGATTAAAAAAAAAATATATATATATCTTGCAACCCATTCGAGACGAATGGATCTGTCAGAATGGTCGAGTTGTAAGATATCAGACCGCGGGAAAGGGTTAGTGTTGCCATCTGATGTAAGCAACATACCCGGCAATATTAGAAATAATAACCGCGCGACCTCTGTGAGGTATATATATATATATATTCGGAGACGAGAGTAGACGATGATTATTGGGTTCAGCAATATTTCAGTATTCGAGCTCTTTAGCTTTTCGGCTTATAGCCTTATCTTTTCAATCGTGGTTCAATCAATGGTGCTCTTTCGGCTTTTGGCAATTATTGATTCGTTTCTGCCTTCGTCTTCTGCGCTCTTCGTTTATTGGAGTTTATATTGTAATCCGTGAGCTTCGAGGCTTTTGGAGTATTCAAAGTCTGTACTTCCGAACATTGGTCATCGCCAGGCGAGTGCCTAGGTATCCTATTGACGGACGTAGTTCTGACACGGCCTGAGGAGATTGCCGTGTCGTAGAATGTAACGAGGTACAGAAGAATAAATTTCTACGCACTATTGTTAATAAATCATTTTATCAGTCTCTCTTCCAAGCGGCAATCATTCTGACAAGTAAAAGTATCATTTTGATATAAATAAGAGATCTAATAACAGCTACGCATATCCTACACATATTTCAATTACGACTTTATTATTTAATTTTACGAATAGATAACGTGCATATTGTTGCTCAACGGAAACCGCGAGAAAATGGTGATCTCCGTCAAAAAATAAATGCAAACTTTTTAATAATATAATAATTTTTTTACGTAAGTGTTTGTTTTTATAGTATAACCTGTTGAATTTTATTAATTATTAATTCAGCATGTTATAGTATAAAAAATATATTTTAATATAAAAATTAATGTAATATTAATTGTTTGCATTTGCAAGAAATATGGATAGAACAGGATAGGTTGCAATGATACATAGGAAGAAAAAAGATAGATGGATAAATAGATAGATAGATAGATAGATATAGAGATAGATATAGATGGATAAATAGATAAACAGATAGATAGATAGATGGATAGATAGATATAGAGAAATAGATAGATAGATAGTTAGATAGTATAGAAAAAAAGATAAATAGAAATATAATTATCATTATTATTATTATTAATGTTTTCAGTTTCAAGAGAACATTCGCTTAAACGTAAGTCTTACTTACAAGGAGATGACGCAACCTGTTTCATCGATTTCAACACGAGTCATAGCACACTCGATAGCTATGATGCCGTGTATAAACACCCTAACATAATATGCGTGAATGCGTCTTTGTTTACGAGTAATTTGCAGTTAAAGTTTGGCTCGCGGAGCCGTGCCACACATAGGGCACAAGTTACGACACTCTTTCACGAAGCTGGCGTGGCTGAGCAGACAGAGGCTCCCAGACAGACAGACCCAGAGGCCGCAAACACTTTTGCGCCGCCGACGGCGTTCGAGTCCCGCCGACGACTGGATCGTTTTTTTTCGTATGTAAAGACGTGTAATAAATATTTTTATATTGTTCTTATGTATAATTCCTTTTTTTGTTTCTACGCTATTAATCAAGGCTAATTAGGAGAGTCAGGTCTTTCAGAAATGAACACAACTTTTTTATTAATTACAATAAAATATTTTTTTCGTGTAAATCTATTTCGCATAAATATTTCGTATGGTATGGGAAAGAAATGGCCAGACAGTGATTATTTTGTGTGAGAGAAACCCGAGTTAGAACCGTTACAAGTGGAAAGGAACCCTCTTCCCTTTCCCCTTCTCGCAGAGGGATTCTCGTGTTTTGTGACGTGCTCGCTTCATTCTCTGGGCAGTCTTCGTAACGTGAACAGTGAAAAACTCGTGTTAAAAATGGAAACCACGTTTGTAGATGTAGCAACGATCAGCTATGTGCAAAATCTAGCAAAATGTGATATTACGAAAGAAGAGTTGATGGACGCAATAGAATATCTTCGAGGTAAATATATTGAATGTGTGAGCAATGGAAAGATATATTTGTACGTATTGTTATTGGCCTTGTATACAATATCAATTATATTGAATTCATATTTGCAGATGTCCTGATACAATTTCCGTCCAGTTTTGTTGACAGTCGCGAGGTATTTTACAACGTCAATCAAATATGTTTTCCACCAACTATACATAGTCAAAAGTGTATTTGTGCAAAAAATTATGCGGTCATTGCGTGCAGTTGGTGCAAAAAACTATTATGTTTTACATGCTTTTATACGGCATTCCATCCGCAGAGTTGCGACAGCA
Source organism: Harpegnathos saltator (assembly GCF_003227715.2). Lineage (NCBI taxonomy): Eukaryota > Metazoa > Arthropoda > Insecta > Hymenoptera > Formicidae > Harpegnathos > Harpegnathos saltator. The sequence goes on from NW_020230218.1 coordinate 91,446, forward strand.
TGACCACATTTTATAATACGTAACTTTGATTTGTGTGCCTTATATTTGTCTTATGTATGTGTGTGTATGTGTTTTGATACGGACAAAAACATTTTATTGTAATTAATAAAAAAGTTGTGTTCATATTTGAAAGACCTGACTCTCCTAATTAGCTTTGATTAATAGCGTAGAAACAAAAAAAGGAATTATACATAAGAACAATATAAAAATATTTATTACACGTCTTTACATACGAAAAAAAACGAACCCAGTCGTCGGCGGGACTCGAACGCCGTCGGCGGCGCAAAAGTGTTCGCAGCCTCTGGGTCTGTCTGTCTGGGAGCCTCTGTCTGCTCAGCCACGCCAGCTTCGTGAAAGAGTGTCGTAACTTGTGCCCTATGTGTGGCACGGCTCCGCGAGCCAAACTTTAACTGTAAATTACTCGTAAACAAAGATGCATTCACGCATATTATGTTAGGGCGTTTATACACGGCATCATAGCTATAGAGTGTGCTATGACTCGTGTTGAAATCGATGAAACAGGTTGCGTCATCTCCTTGTTAGGTCCAGTTACGAGTGTTAACACTCGTAAAGTCAGCCGAATTTTAAACATCTCGTAGAAACAAGTGCTTCAACTCATCAATATAAATGTAGAGGAAAGTAACCGAAACAGCCAAAAACCTCCTACAGAAAGGAAGAGATTTGAGCAGAAATTCATATTCAGTAGCTTTGAGACATTAAGTCAATTAGACATTCCATGTTAATGTAAGTTGCATATTAAATAATAATCATTCATTGTTAATCTCTTCTCTGCTTCGCATTTATTTTCGAGCTTTTTGCATTATGTTTCAAATCAGCATGTTAATCTTTGACTTGTGAAAGGAATTGTTCAATTAACAATTGAAACTTAGAGAATGTAATGAAAGGCCATATATCATTGATAATTGATATGAGCAATTTCAATCGGTTCGAAGAGCGTTCCATTGTGTAGGTTACAATTGGTTATATAGATGATATTTATAATCGTAACATCGTGAAAGATGCCGATGATTGAAAAACGCTAAGATTTAGTTTCATAATTTATTTTAACCGGAGTTTAAGACTTATTGAGACAAACTTGCATAGTCATATTGTTCATATGCTTAACTGAAGTAGAACAAATAATTATATAAAAGTGAAGATGATGTCAAAATTAAGTTAAAATAATTTTGACGTTATCTTGACCTTTGATGATTATTTGTTCTAGAGAAGGAAACAGATTAATTAAATGTAAAATATGTCTAATATGAAAGGCACGCTTGTACGGATTATGATTGGTTGATTTCCTTGTGCATATCAATGATGCGATTATGTAATTTTGTTGAGATAGGCTTTTGAAGAGTTGTCTTATTGAACCCGACAAAAGATACGTATATTTCGTTAATTTTTTTTGCGGAAGCGAAAAAGATCACATGATTAAAAGATTACGGGTTTTGAGAGTTTGCTTAATGATGTTTGAAGAATATATATACATTTTTCTACAAGTATGTAAGGTTAAAAATATATAAAATATTACAGTAAAAGCAAAGAGGTTGCAAATAGACGATTCCAAGGAATTTCTAAATGTGTGTGATTTAATTTTACACAATTATTTAAAGTAGCTTTTTATTTTCTATAAGTATAGCTATTGTCTGAACTACAATCGGAACACAAATAATAAAATAGTAGCATTTAGAACAAAAATCGTCTATTTCTGGCTTCTCGGTGAAGTTTAATAACAAATATTAATTATTAATGAATTTGGTTAATTGTAGTTAAAACGGTAAAGAGAAGTCTATTTTATAATGCTGCCAAGTTGCAAGTCGATTGGTCAAATAGTTATTGAGATATCGTGCGCACCGTGGAACCTCCTTGCTTTCACTGCAATATTTTTCATATTTTTAATCTTATATGTAGAAATTTATATACATTCTTTACAAACATCACATTAAACAAACCCTCAAAACAAAAATCCTGTAATCTTAAAGAAACAGGATATTAATCTAAAAAATAGAAACGATCAGAAATAACCGCCCGGTACTTCTAATATTAACGAATTATATTCCGGTTAAAATAATATAAATCATATAATATATTCCGGTTAATATAATATAAGTCGTATAATATATTCCGGTTAATATAATATAAGTCGTGAAACTGGACCTAAGTAAGACTTATGTTTAAGCGAATGTTCTCTTGAAACTGAAAACATTAATAATAATAATAATGATAATTATATTTCTATTTATCTTTTTTTCTATACTATCTAACTATCTATCTATCTATTTCTCTATATCTATCTATCCATCTATCTATCTATCTGTCTATCTATTTATCCATCTATATCTATCTCTATATCTATCTATCTATCTATCTATCTATTTATCCATCTATCATTTTTCTTCCTATGTATCATTGCAACCTATCCTGCCCTATCCATATTTCTTGCAAATGCAAACAATTAATATTACATTAATTTTTATATTAAAATATATTTTTTATACTATAACATGCTGAATTAATAATTAATAAAATTCAACAGGTCATACTATAAAAACAAACACTTACGTAAAAAAATTATTATATTATTAAAAAGTTTGCATTTATTTTTTGACGGAGATCACCATTTTCTCGCGGTTTCCGTTGAGCAACAATATGCACGTTATCTATTCGTAAAATTAAATAATAAAGTCGTAATTGAAATATGATAATAAAACTAATTTCTTTTTTTACTAGACTAAATTTATTTTTGCTACGAAAAGAAAAATGTAACAATGGAATATCTTTTACAAAACAAATAACATTTCATTTAATTTTTAATTTAAATTTATTAGCATAAATAAATTATCCTGTCATATACTTTAATAACAAATCATTTTTAAAAGATGTATATATTGGCTAAGAGTGGATTTCTATTAACTTTTCGTCTCTCATTATAATTCTCTCTTCTTTATTTGTGCATTAATACTAAATATTCTTTATATACATATACACTATATATGTGTCATTTATTTATATATATATTGTCATGTAATTAATATATTTAATCAAGCCGTAAGAACACGAAAGAAAGGAAGAGCGAGCAAGTGCGCGAGAGAAGAAAGAACGAGCGAGAGAGAGAAAGAGCGAGGTATAAGAGTAGCGAGAAAAATCTCGCGGCTCACGCAGTCAATAAGCTAGACGGGAAAGAAATAGAATATATCGACGCTCGTCTAGTCTCCCATGTGCTACCTCGCGTGCGTGAAAAATAATTCCTCGCTTCGCACGTTCCCTTGACACGAGACGCTACCGCGTCTTTTGATGTCTCTGGAGCGTGAAAGATGAAAGAAAAGCGGAGAGATGTTCGCTTAGCGATAAGATCGCCGCTACCTCGCCTCGTGTTTACTGCCGCGCGCCGCTCAGTAGTGAGACAAAGACGGAACGATTGTCTGTCGTCTGTCTTTTTCTAATCTACTATCCATTGCATGGAAGTAGTACGGACACGAACCTAAGCGCATTTTACTTTTATCACCGCGAAAGTGCGCCTAGCGGATGTAGTTTAGGCGCATTTTGGTCAGATGGCGTATCTAAAATGCGCCTGGCCGTATCCCCCGAAATACGGCCGGTGGCCGCTCTCATTCTTCTCTCTGATCGTATGCTCAATCAACTCAGTGCGCTTGCGTAGAAAACGGGTCCGTCCCGTCTAACAATATTGTGTTGGATGCTATTCCTATCGTGTTCTTTTTGCAGTTATCAATAAATCATCACCACGTCTTTCCAATTTTCACCTTTTGGGTAAGTATGTTATTAGTTGTGCAGTTTGTATAGATATATCAGTGTAATGTTTAGGCTGAAAATGGGTCAATTTACATATTTATATGAATAAATATGTCTTGATTTGTTCGGTTCATAGGCATCATATTGATTTTTATATGCTATTCTTCTTACAAGGTATTGATATATTACATGAAAGATAGGAACACTTTATATTAATAATTTGTAATGTATACATGTATTCTACTTAGAATTATCATTATTACATCAATCTTCTGATATATAATTTGTACATAATCTATATTATTTTATGATGTGATCTATTTATAAACAAAAGTTTTCTTAACTGATAATGTCTGTTGGTTTGCTTTTTACATTTAACATAAAAGTTGGTTCAGTTTCATTTTATATAAGTTATTTTAAAATGTATTACTGTTAACTGTTAAGTATGTTTTATACAAGTTAAATATAATTTGTCAATATTACAACTATTGTGGGTTTCTTATGATATAGAACAAGGAAAATAATGTCTAACATTTTTCTTCTTTTCTTTAAGCATCAATAATCTGGTTTTGTATCTTAGTCACAAGCACAAGATAGTCTTTTTGTTTAAATATCTTTCATATAAATTATTTCATACAAATTTAACATATGATCCAAAAATTAATATCAATGTGAAACTATCATTATTGCATCGAATAATTAACTTTTAATTTAAAAAACTTGATTTAATTTTGGCTTCACTTTAATTAAATTATTGTTTCTATATCCAAATAATCTAATTTGGCTAAGTTAATTTTATAGGTCCTTTAACCTCAATTTGATTGAAAATAGTATGTTAATTTATTCAACTCTATATATGTGTTAATATTTGTCATTGTAGAAATAATATGGTGCGAGGAGGTCGTGGAGGAATGATCAGAGGTGGTCGGGGTGGCATGGGACGTGGAATGGGATTCCCAAGAAAGCAATTCTTACCTCGCCACCCATTTGATTACACACTATGCGAAGCTGCTTTCCCACGTGTTAAGCCTGTTCCGGATGAGTCAGACTTTCAAACAGCTCTCTTAAAGAAAAATACTGATATGTGTCCTACGCCGAAAGAACAAACTTCAATTTTGAATCTTGTGACCAAGTTACAAAGTGTACTTGACAATCTGATTGTCGCACCTGGAACTTTTGAGGCTTGCGTAAGTACATGTTGTATTTCATTACGCAAATATATTAGCTATTATCAGGCATAGAAGGGATATTCTCATTTTATATTTTTAAATCTAAGACTTTTCCATAAATTGCAATGTAATAATTTGCTAGAAAATTCTATAATTTTTCTTGTACATCTTTCTTTAATTCTTCTATATTATATCCTAGATATTGTATTATAAATGAAGAAATATATGTTATAAATTTTATGTCTATACTTACACATGCACATACACTCACACATATATACATCTGAATTACATATATACACACTCAACAGCAATTAGAAGAAGTAAGACAAGTTGGTAGTTTCAAAAAGGGAACAATGATAAAAGGTCACAATATCGCTGATATCGTCGTTATTCTTAAAACTCTACCGACTAAAACGGCAGTGGAGGCTCTCGGAAACAAGGTCAACAATGATTTGAAAACTGTAAATCCTAAGGAGATATTTAGAGTAATTCAAACGGAGCATGGATTCGATATTGCTAATAATGAAGCTACTGTGCGTGTATTAATAACCACGCTGCATCAAAACCTACGCAAGCTAGAGTCTGATCAACACTTGGACGTTAAAATTTGCCAAGGTGGAGTGAAACTTTAGCTGCACATTCCTGGACATTTGATTGATTTCAACAGGTGTAAAAAATGTAAAAGTATTTTTCTTTTTGTAGGACATCTTGCCGCTATCAGACATTCTCGTTGGTTTGAAGAGAACGCCCATCATTCTAGCATCAAAGTTCTAATTCGACTACTTCGCGATCTTAGAAGCAGATATGAGGGCTTGGAGCCGTTATCCCCATGGATGCTGGATCTATTGGCACATAATGCTATAATGAACAATCCCAGCAGACAAGCGTTGCCAATAAACCAGGCATACAAGAGAGTACTGCAGTTACTCGCTTCCGGATTGTTCCTTCCAGGATCCGCAGGTATTCTATTTATTATATTCGCTCGAATTAACAATTTAGAAGGTACAACAGATCAATGTTTGTTTTGAACTTGTGAAACTTTTATTTTGCTTCCTATTTAAGAAATTTTTGTCAAATGTACGATATTGAGTAAATGTAATGGTACGTTAAGTGAATTAAATATTTTGTAAGATTAATTCTATATGTCATATAGAAACGATGGGTTCTGCGAAATTATACTGTACACAAAGAAACTTATTCATTCTAAAGTAAAATTTGAATTAAATAGATGGTACATGTTCTTAGGAATTTCGGATCCGTGCGAAGGTGGCAATATACGTGTGCACACCGCTATGACGTTGGAACAACAAGATCTCGTGTGTCTCACCGCGCAGACCTTGCTACGTGTGTTAGCTCATGGAGGTTATAGACCATTGTTGGAAGGTTCTAATAAATTAGCGGTGGAAATGAGCGTATGGGCGGGTGGTGTTGTAGCAAGTCCATTGGACAAAGCATACGAGCCACCTACGGAGCAAGAGCAGCAAGAAGATATGGATGAAAGTAACGAGGAGATGATTACTGAGAGCGTGTAGATTTACGAACCGACGCATTTCTTGTGAAAAGTAAGAGGAAATTTTCCTGTTTTTCATAACGGGGTATTATTCTCCAGCTATTTCTTGAAAATATATAATGTATTGAATATTTGCACATAAGATTTAATGGGAAACAAGTTGCCGTGGCTAATTTGGTACTAGATATTTGCATGCTGTTGATGTTGACACAGTATATAATTCGAATGTGAAATTAAAGATGCGTCGTACATGATATTTAAAACTTGCTATATGTTAGTAATAAATCTTGCATATTCGTAAATATAAAGGATAGATTGTCTATACCCCATATACTCCATATAGACCAAAGATTATACTCCATATAGATCAAAGATTATAACTTGTCGTATTTCTAAACATTTTTTTTTCTTTTTCTTTTTTTTTCCATTTATACGAGACTTCGCATCAAAGTTATTTAACTTCCGAACAGCTTCGCTTTGCGTTTTGTCCTTTTTTATATTATATACAAGAGAAAATTCAGAGACCGATTGTGTTAGATAGTGTCTTACATGTACCTTGATGTTTATACGAACAGAAAGATTAACCATAGAATGAATGCAAATAGATACATTATTCGTTAAGAATCAAAATCTTTGAGCAAAGTAAAATATGTTGGATATTCGGCGCTTTTGATCACGAATTAAGTTTTTTTTCTCTCTAATAAAGTAAGATTAAGTTTGTGCTTGTTTGTATATCAGTATCTGCTGGTATTAAACGTCAAAATGTAATCATATTTGATAAAAGTACAGAGCATACAAAGAGCAAGCACACAGTGAATAAAAATGAAAACCTAAAGCATGAGCTATCGTGACTGACATATGAGTCATTTTTGTCTTTTGCTAAGAATGCTTTCACATTTATTTTAATTGAGGAATTACTAGAAAACGCTCTTATGAGAGCGCGTGCGCGCTTACCGGTAATATTAATTATCTCTTTTAGTTTGCATCTTTAAACGTGTTTATTTAAAAAGATTCTTTGGATTGCATTTCATTTTAATATTTTCAGAAAACATGCAAGAAGGCCATCATTAGCCACCCTTTCCTTTTAGAATGAACTCGATAATTTTTAATTCTTTTCCGATAAGGGGGACATGATACTCTAGAGACATAGTACTAGAGACATACACGAGTGGTTTAGTGAAGAGTGAAATTGTAAAATAAAGTTGTTTTATATGAATTGATACACAGGTTCTTATATAGAACTCTACACTTACATAAACTATCTTTTCGTCAAAAGACATGTTTGCTTTTCTTAAATATTAACAAATTAATATGTGACCGATACTCTGTGGAAATCGACTTTCTCCATGTACCTCGAGAAAGTATTATTTATAATGTTCTCTCTAGTAACGATAAGTATATTAGATTGCGAGTGTCCGCACTTCAAGTGTACGGTGTGCGGTTTCTTTGTTTTCCCTTCTTTTCTTATCTTTTCTTTTTGGCAGTGATGCGTAGTATCATTTAAGTCCGTAACAGTAAAGTCTCGCGTATAGGAAACATCAGTTTTCATCAATCTAATGCAGACAAGGATCATTCTCCGGGGTTCGAACGACTCGTGCACAATTGATCATGCGGGAACCAGTGCCCGGCCGGACGGGTACCTTGAAGAGCTTGCCTTGCGGCATACACACGCAGACTTTGTATTGTTCGTGGCTCGTAGCGGGATTCTGCAGAAACATAGGCGCTACAGGGATGTTCTCCACGTCTATGGAAACGCCGTCCTTAGCATCTAGCATGATGCTGCCGTTGACACTCTTGAGAAAGACATCCACATCGGCGCTCCAGACGATGTCTTTGCTTTCCATCCGCACACCCTCCGCCCCGTGCAAGGAGATCTGATTGTCGGAGTTAATTGTCAGGCTTTCGTTAACCGGCGATGTAATTCGATGTGTCTCTGCGATTTTGACGTCGATCTTTTTGACGCCGCTCGGCAAGCCAAAATTAGGAAAATCGGTGGTAAAGTAAGTCACACCGGTTCGCGGATCCTTCACTTCGAATGATTCCACCTGTGACATTGTCGTGCCGTTCGGTAGGACACCCAATTTGGACCGCGGATGTTCGTGGGTGCGTCGACTTTTTACGTCGACGCGCACGCCGGCCTCATCGCCGGATATTTCCATCGATTCATCGCCATAACTCTGACAAATACCAGATTGTAACGATACCTGAGAACATGGGAGATATAATGGGAAGAAACATTACATATCAGATCGACGCCGATGCCGAAATACAACCGATATAATCAGTCAATCAGGGATTGGAAAAGGTACGTTGTTTCAAACATTCTTGAGAGTTCTTTGCTTGTATATAAAGTATATAGCGTAATGCTTTGCAAAATCCGGCATTATCAGGATATACAGGACATTTTTCGTTCAGTTTAATGAGTCCTATCTGCACGCGAACGAATGTACAAGTTATGTCAGACACTTCACACTACACACGGGACTGGGGACCGGGGACCAGGGATCGGGAGCACTGGGGACACCATGTACTTAATACTATACCTTGTCCAAATCAGTTCTTCCGTAGAACTTGACGAGATTTTCATCTGGAATTACTTCCATAGCCTCCATTCCTTGACTGATGCGTAGAACTGCGATGACAGTGATATTCAAGAAAAGGTTGCAGACACCAATTATTGCTAAGATCAGAGTCAATGTCCACAAGCAGTAACGTCTCTTCGTGATTTTTTCACTCGTTGAAGACATGCCGTGCGACGAACCAATTGTCCTATATTAATAGCGTTGATATTAGAAATTATATATTTATCTATTAATAAATAATTAATTATCTTAATTCGATTCAGTCAAGATTACAACAGATTGGATTTGATTAATTCCAACCAGCGGTCAACTATTGCTTTGTGGAAAGCGAGAGGGGCAGAATAATAATAACACAAGTACCGTTCTTAAACATTTATCTATTTTGTAAAATTATTAGTTAATGAAGATAGCCATTTGATTTATTCGCGTTATTCCTTAAATTTGATAACGATCACTAATGTTAATTTTTGTTAATAATTACTTGATAACATATAACGAAATAACGCCATCGGTACCTCATACGTACGCTACTGCGACTATTTTGACGAATAAAACCCTTAATCAAAGGCCCGTCACTATTGGACAGATTGTCTTCAGCTTTCGATATCGATGGCGAACCGGTATCATTTCCACATACATCTAGAAGGGCTGACATTGAACTTTCCTTTACGTTCGCTTATCTATTCAAAGCGAAGAAACATTGTCAAATTACCATAAAGTTGCGACGAAAGAATAAATATTAGTTGAAGAAAGATTATTATTCATCTTCATATAGCAATGAACAAACATTTATACCGTCAACGATTCATATCTTCAATAATTAAATATATAATAAATAATTAAATATCAAAGGTACGAATCTGCGTCGCGTTTCGTCACAACAATCTCATAAATTTTCTTAAAGAATCTTACATCGCAGGCGGCCCAAACGTCGGACTGAATTCTTCTATCTGATGACTACAAACACCTCGTGGAATTAGAAGTTGGATCGTTTCGCGAATGAAGTGATCCCTTACCTCGACTGGCACCAGTCCTACCAGCGTGAAGTAGCTCTGTCCGGATAAACGAAAATAGACGACCGCGTTACTTGGTTCGCTGTACGAACGGATTCACCGATGACCGATAGAAGTAGGTGAGATTCGTAAAGGTCGGCGCTTGCGCGTCCAAGGATCGATGCCCCGAATATCCTCGGGAATTCATCCCTAATCGCGTGCATCCGCTTCCTTTTTTCAAAAGTTTATACCGACTACTATACTATCAATACTACTATATATCGATGCGTTCTTTCATTTCTTTCCTGACTATCTCCTCCGAAATGTTTCCCCAAATTTTTGGCCCAAATGAAAGAGTAGGACTTTTTTTATTAGCAATATTTCTCGTCTTTATGTTTTATTTTAACTTGTATAATTTATCCATTAAATCCATGAGATTTTTGAAAGTTGTATTGAAATTCATGAACGAACATTCTTGCATATAACTCAAATAGCTGAAAACGTCCTTAAGAGCTTCCTATAAGTACTGTTTGCTATTATCTAGATGAAATTATACGGATAATTATGTAGATAAAATTCTGTCAACAATTTATTTTTACCTAGATAATATAAATATACATGAATGTAATATAAATATATAAACAATGAATATATAAACAATATATATATGAAAAGGAACACGCACTTACATATACACATATGTATTACCTTTATTTGTATCTTAAATAGAAGTGTTATTTTTACAAAATTATCCAAAATATCGTTCACAGAAAGCTTAGTTTATGCATTGCTGCAGATGTGTAAAATATTGAAATATATGTTTTTACATCGTAGACATTTGCATTAACACTACATGTCAAATGGCCATTGAATTTTCCAGGACAAAATGCTAAGATGAATTTACATATTTTATCTTCTCTCTCTCTCTCTCATCCAACTAATTGTTGAATCATCTAAATAAAAAATACTGGTTATAGTACTACTACTCTTTTACTAATCGAAGGTAAAATCACTCGACGTGATTCTGATATATTCGCGAGAAAAATAAATTTAAAATTTCCCATGTTCCACCTATGTATAGGATAAGATCGAATTTATAAGATCAGATTACTCGCTGAGATGGTCACCAATGAGAGCATAAGACACGATTGACTATTGTGGTAGAACACTTTGTTGTTGCAGGCTTAAACCTTATCTTTTCAACTTTTTTTTTTTTAATCTGCATTCACACATGATTGTGCAATATCTTTTTTAACAAGAACATTGTTATTTCCGTGGATATATTCGCTATGTATATTTCCACTGAAATAAATATAGAGAAATGCAAAGGTAAAGCTAATAAAAACAATATTTTTTTAATTATTCTCTTTTTCTACTTTTGCCAAGCATTTTATTCCTATATAGAGTTCTGCTTGTCTTTGGAGTCTTCAGGAGGCTTGAAGTTTGAGATAATAGTTATCTCAGATTGTCACGTCCGCTGTGGATTTATTTCCGACGTTTCGTGAACATTTCAGTTCACTTTTTTAGGGAGAGCAACGACCTGAAACTCCTGATATTTTGCAAAGGAAGGATTAAAAATATTTTAAACTAAGTAACAGAAGATATGAAATATACAATTTATTGAAACTTGTTGCAATGAAACCATACATTGTCTTTTGGGATTTTGCTTTTTTTCGGAATTTCTTATCATTGAAAAAGTATGAGAAGTTAGCTTTTGGTGTTCGTGTATAAAACATTGCATATATATTTGACACGTTCCCGCCTACCTCTTTTTTCTCTTTTGCTTCCAATTGGTAGTTCAATATTTTAATATCGCTAGTTTTGCAGGATTTTTATTATTAACATTTGGTTGTTAACTTTCTTATTTCATTTTCTTATTTTGTTCTTTTCTTCTTTTGTAGGAAATACAAGTTTAAAGGATGTATTTTACTTTAACATATTGATTTATATATATATATATATACGTGAGATATATATATATATATACACACACATATATATATATACACACATACCCATAGGAATGTAGCTTTTGTTTAATATATGCCTAAAAGTGTAGCTTTGGTGTTTATTGTGTATAAAATAAAGTATGTCTTATGGTACTTATATATAAACATACAAGAATTATTATTATTGTCAAGAAGAATGGGCAGCGTACAAAATATGTTCTAAAACAAAACAAATACTTTTATTTTAACACTTTAAATAATCCAATTGAAAAGTTACGTAAAATCGACACAGCACAAAATATATTCACTTGGGCTTTAGTTTACTAATTACTCCGCACATTCAAGTAGAGTAAGAGTTGGTTTGATATCATCGCGATATTAAATATTATTATACTGGATATCGATAATGTCGAGCTGGGATTTGCAACTGAATTATATAGCGATAATCAAATTATTAAAACGTTGCTACAAAGTCGTAGCAGACATTTATATGTTCATCAACGTTGATAAACGTCGTTCTAAGCCGTATTTATATAGACTATTTAATATAATCCTCTCCGTACTAGGCACGATTCATCTACGTGTTTAATATGTATAGTTATATACATACTTTTCTGTGTTAAAAACACGCACGCACGCACGCACGCACGCACGCACGCACGCATACAAATCTACGAAGTATGTTATCTTCGTAAATCCTAACACAGTGCCTGTAAAAATTGTATAAGTGTACGGGTTGGGCGGCCAGTCATTCCAGCTGATATATACGGCAATTCATCGTAAGCGGGACCCATGACGCTTGCTATATCAAGATGCATCCACGGTATATCCTTGCCGACGAATTCTCTCAAAAAAGCAGCAGCAGTGCAAGAGCCACCGCCCTTGCTCTTAGCGACGTTATTTAAATCAGCACCCTTGACTTTCTCTGAAAATTATTGTAACTTACAGTAGTAGGACAAAAATGATGATAGAAATAAAAATATTTCATAGTTCTCCTAATAAATATTAGTCTTTCAATCTTTATATTTATTAACGTACGTAGCTCCATTTTTTAAGAACTATTGTGATTTCGTGTAAATAATACGAAGAATAATTTGCAGACTGAACGTTAATATTCAGATAATTCCAGACGATTCCAGCACCACTTTATCACACAAATCCAAAAAATAGTGAACTTTATTGGGAAGGCAAGAAGTAATTTTATTCGTGACTATATTATTACGGTAAATTTAACAGCACGAGTAGTCAAGGATTGAAAAATATCTCTTACTCGTTACTTCATCGGTGAAATGTTGCCACAGAGGAAGTTTCCATACTCGATCGCCAGTTATCGTACCGGCGTTTCTCAAAGTTTCATAAAGATTACTGTCGTTGGTGAATACTCCAGTTGCGGCGTTTGATAGTGTAACTCTTATAGCACCAGTCAGCGTAGCAATATCCAAGATAAATCTATTTGTTTGGAAAATCATTAGTTTATAAAATCTAGGGCAATCCACCAACTAACTTATGTCTACATTAATAATATACACACAATAACAATATAATGCTTTAAAACTTTTAATCCTTAGAGTGAACGTATGAGGAAAGTTTTCATCATGAGCAGGCAACGCCTAATGGCGCCTGACGCGTCGAACGTTCATCGTTGTCTGTGAATAATTTTTTCATTATTATATTAACATCATAACGTGCGGAAAAACCACCATAGCATCGTAACAACTAGATCCGCGCTGCACACAGTGATCGTATTGCTTTCGAGCATCTCGCTCTCTAACAGTTAATACGATTTATATTTTGACTCTTATTCGTCAAGTATATAGGGTATCCGGTAATTAGCTGCCAAGCCGAAGTATGAAGATAGATTGGATTTAAGACAAACATAAAAGTCCCATACTGTTTTGCGAGATTCGCAATAATTATTGAGTTATTAATTACAGAAATCTGACAAATGAGCGCGCGCTGAGATGGATAATTGGAGAAGCCTCTCAGGTTACAACGCGGCCCAGTCGACCCAGCAACTGTTGACGGCATGATGTAGGTGCGGCGAGATAAAACAACGAATAGTGGCGCGTTGTCCTTTCCCACGCCGGGCACCGACAACAGTTTCTGGATCGACTGGGCCGCGCTATGGCCTAAGCAGCCGCAATGTTTCTCCAATCATCATGTCGGCGCGCTCCCACTTCAGATTTCTGTAATTAATAACTCGATAATTATTGCGAATCTCGCCAAACGGTACGGGACTTTAATGTTTGTCTTAATCCAATCTACCTTCACACTTCGGCTTGGCAGCTAATTACCGGACACCCTGTATAAGAGAAAAATTGGCAAATTTATAAAGATTCCATCAGAAAATTCAAACAAGTGTGTGTTCGATCAATGTGAAATGTGCTTATTATACCAGTCTAGTCCCAATGTCGTTTTATTCGTCTTTAGTATAAGCGCTATATTGTATGATATGCGAGTTGTGTGTGCAGGTACCTTGGATTAAACTCTTGAGCGTAGCAAAGTGCGTCAGCGAGAATCAGTCTACCTTCTGCGTCAGTATTGTCCACGATGATGGTCTTGCCGTTCATTGCCTGTACGAGGTCGCCCGGCTTCGTAGCATGTCCCGATGGTAAATTTTCCGTGAGCGGTATCAGCCCGATAATATTTTTTTTCAATTTCAACTCCGCCGCAGCTCGAATGGTGGCGACTACGCAAGCGGCACCGCTCATGTCGGCACGCATTTCGTCCATCTCCGATGGCGGCTATAATTGATTACTCGATTGCTCAGTCGAGTTTCTTCTCCTTTTTATATATCGTTAAAAGATGACGAGACTTACCTTGAGGCTAATACCACCGGCGTCGAAAGTGACTCCCTTGCCGACAAACGTCACCGGAGCTTCGTTTGGATTTTCGGCGCCCTTGTAGCTGATTTCGAGAAATTTGGGCGATTCACAGCTTCCTCGTGCGACACTGAGGAATGAACCCATTTTTTTCTGCTCGGCCCACTTTTTATCGTGCATCTGAACGTCGACCCCGAGATGCGTTAGTACTTCCAAGACTTGTTGTGAGAATATTGTAGGTGTCATCAGATTCGCAGGCGTGTCCGCGAGTTGGCGAGCCCAGTTTTGTGCCTGAGCTTTGATGATACCCACTCGCCATTCTATCCTTTATATCGATATAATCGAAATAATTGACTCAATTTCATACAACTATTCTTGCATTTTCGCTGGAGGAGGATATAAAGAAGGTACTCACTCTCCTTCCTCTCCGTATAAAGAGATCTTTGGTAACTTCTTCTTTTTCTCCTCATTTTTGCATCCTTGATAAAGCCACGTACAAAGACCAGCTCCCTCAGCGGCAGCTTCTGCATCGCCTAATGTCTCTAGTTTGATGTCTTTTATATCGACGTCATCTAAAGCACGACAACCCGCTGCAATAATAATATTCTACAATAAGACACAGCGTTTTATGTAATAATGAAATCATGATCGTTATATATACGTATGTGTTTGTATGTGAGTGTATGTATGCGTGCGCGCGTTTGTGTGTGTGTATCTATACGTATAATTGATTACAATTGTTAGAATTTTATAACGAGAAATCAAATTGTTTCTTCCTTCTTACTTTTTTTCTGAATTCGTTAGTCAGCATCTTAATCGGTAAGAATTACCTGCTGCAGCAGAGCGCACGTTCTCCTTTCCTTCGTGAATTTCTTCCAGTTCATTGATACCAAGACCCTGCTTCCCCAGGCCGACTACCGCGACTCCACTGTAATTTGTTTCATCTAAGCCCCAAAACACTCTGGCTCGGCCTTTAGGAATCTTTGGACCTGCTCTGTGATTTAAAATTAATGAAAAAAACCGGTCGTAACAAATAATTGATTTATTTATTTTTACGAGAAGGCGCATGCGATGGTGTGTTATATCTAATAGATAAATTTTGACACAAATTCGTAAATTTATTAATTGTAATAGAATCTAGGTATTTCTATTTCTCTCCATCCTTTTTTCGTTTTTAACATTCATTATAAACGTGTAATAATTCGCAATTTCAAAATACACTTTAAAAATATACTATTTTTTTATTCTAGAATATTTTTCTCTCCCTCCAATTACATCTGATACATGACTACATTTACAATTATTCTTTTCGTGAATTATAACTAGACATTAATTCACAACTGTCGTTTTTTAATCTACAGCAGAGTTCGCTTTGTACCAGCATCAATACATTATAGATAGCTGTTCAACACTCAATTCTCATTAACAAGTGAAATTTGCGAGCATATTACAACTTATTTAGTAGTGTTTTATTATACATAATACAATTTGTGTTAAAAAAAAGTTTACTATTAGCTTCGTGTTGCTTACGCGTGTTAAGTTTACTGTTGTATTTTATAATGTGATTTTATTATAAAGTTCAGTTGACGTAATTATATGCAATATTAAATGCAAATTTATGATGACAAGTAGTACGTTATATTAACGAAGCAACGAGATACGATTATCTCACTCATGATACATGTTGTCAAGATCATCATTCTCAATAACACTCAAAAGATGTTAACTGTCGCATTAGTGTCAAAAATAAAAGTGTTATTAATAAAAACGGTTTCTTGCTATATTGCTATATAATCAAAATTGTGACCTTTCAGAACATTGTTTTATTTTTCAAGTTCTGTGACTTTTGATTTTTCGTGATTATGCATGTCTGCTCAATGTTAGCTGCTTAAGAAATAATTGTCGTTAATAAGTTTTCTAACAAATAAGAATAAGTGACGACCACCATTTTTTTGAATGTTATTCAAAAATGATGACCTTGATAACATGTGTCAAAGTTACAATCGTATTTCGTTGTTTCGTTAGTTAGTACAGCACTTATCAAATTTGTATATTTCTTAAAAAATAATTATATATTTCTCAAAAATAATAAATTTACGTGTCTCATGAAAGCTCCTGACTATTCGTAGCAGATCTCTTAACTGATGACGTCATAAGTGAGAAAAATACAAGGTGTGCAAACTATTTTAGTTGAGCCGCTTGATAGATTGCATTATTTTGTAAGTATATCTATTTATTTTAACATGTTTTGCAAAAATCTTTATAGTATATTTTCTCATTTCTGATGTAATTAAGCTAGATGGTCGCAGCGAAAAGCCAAGAACTTTAGTGCTTGATACTTGCGACAAAAATATAACTTGAATTTATAAAAACGAATTAAATGTATCCACGTTTTACTATTTCTGCAGTTCAAAAATCTATAGAGTTGTCTTTAATGCAGCATTCACTTTTGCATTTGCCTTTTGTACATTTTGGCACATCAGGATTTGTATGTGTGGGCTCGCGTATTCTATCTCACACACACACACACACACACACACACACACACGCACGCACGCACGCACGCACGCATGCACAGATTAATAAACTTTATATTGCTTATAGAATAAATAATTTATAATGAATATTTCAATCCCTTGATTATCTCGTTCACACACAATGAAGCTAATATATCATACCACAATAATTACCGTTTTATAATAAAGCTTTTATATGCGGTAATAAAACGTTGAGCTACGTAACTTATTATGTACTTGGCAAAGTATTTAAACTACACTATGTGCTATTTATAGATACAGTCATTGCTCTGCAGAAAAATAATAAAATTCCATATAATAATTTATATATATTGACTGCGCTTTATTAAATTTTCTAATAAATTGTCCTTAATAAAATCATGCAGTCATGAGATTATATTTTTTCAGAAAGTAAGCAATAAATGCAGTCACTCGTTAAAGTTCTGGGATATTCATCGCAATTGCTGGCGTCATAAAAGTGAAAAGTTTTATCTAATTATTTCAATTTCATTTCATAAGTGAAGAGCAATTTAAAAAATTGGAAATTTTATATTAAATATTAACTTATTAAAGAGGACATAAATAAAAATATTTATGACTTGCGACATTCTAAAAATGGACATTTGCACCTACACACATGCACAAGGTGTTAAGTATTAACAATCAAATATAATACAATGTAGAATGACCTTAATTCGTAAATCATTGCATGCAAGAATAATTACTATTACGCAAAGAAGACGAGATTTTGTCCGATTTAATAAATTCTGTTAAATCAAATGAAATTTTTTTACTTATAGGAATAGTTAAAAAAAAACCAATGTCTCACTCAATAAATACAGTTGCTTGATTTAATTTTATTTTTTAGTCTAAATAAATTATTGTTTGGTTTAAAATAGAAAATCATTTTACTAAACTTTCTCATTTTACTAACAAAATTCAATCATTTTATTTAAAGAAAGTTTTGTTCAAGAAACTTAATATTTTATTTTCCGCATCACTTGACGGTTTTTTATCACTTCATCACATATATGCAATATCTCTTCCCCATGATTTTGTATATTAGTAAACCGGTAACACCATGATTACTCTTAGAGTTTTAACTAAAAATATTATATTGGTTAATACAAATAATACATTAAAATAGAAAACAAAATGTATAAAATAACAGTTTTTATTTAATTATATAACATAATTTAATCTAATAAAACAAAATGAGACATATAAGCAAATGATAGATTATTTAATTAAAAAGATGATTTTATTTTTTTTTAATAATGTTCTCTTTTTTATAAAACACATGTTTCAATCTAACGAAACAACAAATGATTTTTTAAAACAATATGATATTAGGTTACATTGGAATTAAACAAATAAGAAAACCTAATCCAAAGGAACCACATCTACACCTACACCTACATTTATACTCACACTCATACCCGCACCTACACACATGCACAATTGTGTATCATTTTTTAATTATTAGTACTTCTATCATCTTCAGCAAAATAAAATAAGCTAAAGCAGAAGAAACAGTCTGTTCAAATCTCTCAAGTTAGTAATCTCTTCTACTCTGATATAACTAGCACCTAGTACTTATATTTTTTGTCCTCATTTCATCAGCTTCTTTATGCTATCTCGCAGTTTGTGTCTCACATCACTTACTATCATGCGTGTACCATATCATTCTTAAATGAGGACACATTTGATATGTTGATGATTTTAGGCCACAAAAATTATTCTGCAGTTGAACAACTTTACAACGAAAAGTACCATGATCATCCTACACAGCTACAAAAGATTTCTAAAAGAATCTTAGCGAAACGTGTTAGTAAAACTGAGTAGCTAATCAAGCTAATCTAATAATAAAATAAGTAGCGTTCAAGCTAATCCAAGTTATAAAGGAAAGCGCACTAGTTACTCGATAAGAAATGTTCTGATGTGCTAGCAATTTTATTGATAAATCCGCATGATTCTATTTAATATTTATCGAAATTTTAGAATAGGAAATAGGAATATTGATATCGTTTACGCTAATACTTTCACGATCATAAACTTGTTCTTTTTGTCCCAGATTACGCAAAGAGCTTCATGGCGACAACTTCCAGGATAAGATAATCTTTTGTATGAGGGCTCAACGAGACTCAAATGACAGCATAACTGATAATGATTGCTCTGCTTTTGACTAGATATAAATGAATCTGAACTTTGACGCAAGTTCTTATTTCCCTTATTAGGTGTAAGAACTTTATCCCAGTCTTTCCTTTGACCGAATGAAACCGCTTCGTTTAAAGAAACCGTTAGATGTTTCGTTTACTAGATATGACTAATTAATAGGCTTACATACTTCAATAAAGTGAAAATATGATTCTTGGTGCAACCGTCACTTAACAAAATAAAGAATAAATAACTAGAGTTAAATAACCAAAGATAAAAAACCAGAGTAAGTACATCCAGAGTTGCGTAAATCAGTAAGCCGGTGTAAAAGAAACTTTAAAATGAGAAGAAAAGACTGCTGAAGTTATCATTCAACCCGATCTCAACCATGAGCAATATGAGTCTTTAGAATTTGCAATATCTGATTGTTTTAAAAAGGCCTTTACAAAAGCTGTGTTCTTCAAACAGACTTAAAGCCCCCTTTTGAAACCTCTCTCGAAGAAAAGTCACAAAAATGTGAATTTTGTAAGATTTGCTGATAAAATGAGGTGTCGCTTGAAGAGGGTTGTAAATTCAGATTGTCAGGAAGACCCCTCAGAACCTTTCTTTAAACTATTATTTTTGGGAACAAAGAATTTTCGGGAGAGGGGGATCTTTGAAATAGTCTTCCCTCAAAATAACAATGCCTCACTCAACCATCTTTATCGAAAGTTTTTGAGATAATACACGGACTAGCTCCTCCTTTTTATGACTGGAATTTGTGTGTTCGTTATTCTTTTTTATTTTTACTACTAATTTATTAATTGTGCGTGCAAATTTCATGAGACTTTCCGTAATCATTAAAGGGACTTTATCACCAAAATATATAATTGGAAAATTTGAAAAAATGTCGAAAAAGCTCCAAGAGTAAAAGTCTTATGTTTCTATCTTCTATCCGAATCTAAAGTCAAAATATACTTTTGCCAAAAAAATTAAAAAGAAACACTTACCCTCAGGAAACTTTGCGAGAGATAATCGAGGGAGAGGAAAAAGCTTAAAAATATTCTTTTTAATTTCAGCGGGATTTTTTAATATAGAGGGTTGGAGAACGTGGATATTTTTTTTTACCAATTTCAAAACAATACGCATAAAATTCTCGTGGAAAAGCGCTCGTAGATATGGGCATTCTGTGCGCGCGCGCGCGCGCCCACACACACATACACACACGCGCGCGCGCGCGCGTGTACGCAACATGTATATCAGTCATTCTTTATTCAATAAAATTTCAATTTCTTTCATTTCCTACTACGCAAAACATGCTATAAAGAACAAAGATTTAACGTGTATTTTGTTGCATATTAAAAATCATGCAAACTTTCTTTATTAATATTTCCAGCGACTATAAGATTACGAGAGAGATATTTGTCCAAATATTTATATAACTAAACACCCCCTCCCCCCGCCCCTCTCTGTGTGTGTATGCGCGCGCGCGTGCGTGTGTTATACGTATGTAAAACATACAATATATAGAGGAGATACTCGTGCTCCTCAGTATATTGAGTACAAAATAAATCAGCAGAGATCACCGCTTGCATAATATTTACTGATCATATTACCTTCTTTTACTATCGGGATACGATATTTGTATCACTCAGTGCCTGACAATTTTCAGATTATCTATTACATAAAAAATTCCTCTTATGTACCATTGAAAAAAAAAAGTATTATGCTATTTAGAATGATTCCATCATTTCTCTTGTTGCTTATCTTTGCATTAAACGTAAAATATAAATAGCAGGAAATGGAAAGGGTCCAAGAGTAAAATAAGAAAGAAAATAAAGGAAACAATAAGGAGAAAAGAAAAAAATTATGGCGTTATATATAATGTTTTAAATATCATCAAATCAGGCCAAATATCAAAGTTGGACCTCCCTTTCTCTGTTAAATATTTAATTCTTATTCAATTCTTTCTCTTTCCCGTAAAATTATTAATTCTTATTAAATTCTTTAATGTTGCATAAATAACACTCCACGCATATATTACATCGTTCGGTTCGTCTTTTTATTTTTGCAATGGTCATTCAGACCATTTTTAATCAAAAGTAGTCGAGCTTCCTTCAGTCACTTGTTCGACCAATTCTTCCTAATTGTCTCAAACAAGTTCTAATATTTTGATAATTCCCTGGGAATTAGCGGCTACCACAACATTGGACATTTGCCTCCAGCAGACTGCGGACACGAATTCATTCAGGTCCTCTTCCCGTCTGTCTTGTAACTCCAATATGCTTCGCACTGCGTCAAATTTGTACGAGAACAGTTGCTTCGTCAATCCTTTGTAATATACATAGAGCGCATTATTCTCCGATCCACAAGCGACATAATCACCGTCCGTAGCAAGACCAACGAAGTTCTTCTCGTTGACATGTCCCACAAAGGAACGCAGACAAAGTGGATTGTTAATGTTCCACATTTTCAACTGCGAGTCCGTACTGGCAGACACGATTTCTTCCTTGTTGATGAATTTAACGTAAGACACAGCCTTACGGTGACCCTTGAATATGCATAGCGCTTCCTTCA
Source organism: Harpegnathos saltator (assembly GCF_003227715.2). Classification (NCBI taxonomy): domain Eukaryota; kingdom Metazoa; phylum Arthropoda; class Insecta; order Hymenoptera; family Formicidae; genus Harpegnathos; species Harpegnathos saltator. The sequence continues at coordinate 113,455 of NW_020230218.1, forward strand.
TGTTGCGCAGATCGTAATAGTGCACACAATGGTCTGCGGAACCAAAGGCCAAGTGACACGAACTGCGCGGATTGAACTTTACACAACAGACATTGGCTTTTGCTTCCAATGACGCCACGGAGTAATCCGTATTCAGTGCCCATAATTTGACGCGAGCATCGTCAGAGCCGGATGCAATCAACTTGGTGTCCACATCGTTAAAGTCCACAGACCAGCACCGCTTTTCGTGTTCCTGAAATGCCTTGGTGCGCTGACCCGTTGTGGCGTCCCACACAGTCACCGTGCCCTCATAATCCGAAGAGGCCAACATTCCCTTGTGGAAGGAGTTCCACGAAACACATGAGATCTTTGAACTCGAGACCATTTCGACGCACGGATAGTGAATATCTACAGTGTCTCGTATAACGGCTCCGTAATCGAATACCTTGATGCGCTTAGTGACACCGGCAATCGCGAAGAACTCGTTGTCTTTGTCAAACTCGATGCTAGATACAATGGTGGAATTGTTAAAGATATCCGACGAGTAATTTAGCGTAGCCAGCGACCGCAGGGAATTATACCGCGAGAATTTGACAAGATTCTCACGAAACACATCCAAGCCAGAACTCGTACTGTGCGCACCGCCGTGCTGCGCTTGCGCTTCATTTTGCGATAACTGCGATTTCTGGCCGAGCAGTAGCTCTTTACCGCGCGAATCGAAATAGCATTGCACAAAATCGTCGAAGTGCGCGTGCAACCTTTTCCGTCGTATGGCCAAGGTCGAACCACCCGGATGATATTCGTTCTGTTTCTGAGCGGACCCGCCCGGATGATTCGCGAAGAAAGTGTCGGTCATGCCGACCGCCTTATCGCTAGGTTTCACCATATTTGAGTCTATTATATCTATAAGGCCGAGCATCTCTTTTCTAATAGCGGACACCTGCGCAGTTTCATGCTCGCTGACTTTCTTCAGATCCTCTACTCGCGGACATTTGTTCTGAACGTCCTTCAAAATGTTCTCCACTTCTTCCATGTCTCTCTTGATCAGCGCTACCTCCTTTTGCAACTGATTCTTCTGTTCCTCCTTCTGTTGCAGCAAATGTTTCAGAAATTCGTGCAGCAGTTTATTCTGCGCCGTACAGGTCTCCGCTTCAAGCAGATGCTTCCGTTGAGTCAACACCTCTAACATTACATTCACGTCGGGTAGAGTGAGATTAGCACTTTCCGCAGCCACGATGTTTCTCAAACCGTCACACGCAGATGACAGCGAATCGGTACCTGCTGATTTGCGTCTACCATCCGTTGCGTAAGAGCCTATCTGCGAGAGACCTTTGCTTCTTATTTTATACTTTAATATTAGCTCGTGCAATAGGAAATTCGGGAAAATATCCTGTTTGCTCAACGTGAAACTACATTTTGGGCAACGGTCTTTGGTTTCTAATGACTTCACGATACAACTGTAACAAAATGTATGTCCGCAACGTGTGATATGTGCCTCGTCGATAAGGTCGAAACAAATCGGACACAAGTAATCATTACTCTTATCCTCCAATATACCGGTGATTCTTTGTAACATATTTGCCGGTTGTTGTTGCTGTTTGCTTGTCTTACCGCTACCTTCGCCTAATCCACCACTGCTCCCTGCGCTGCTATCGTTCCCCATGTTACCGTCGCCAAGAGCCGACATTACTAATATATCTTATTTGATTTTAGTTAGTTTCTTGAAGTAAAATAATATAATTAAATCAACATAAAAGTATAAGTTCACTGTAGCACTTTCAATTCAAACATGGGAATATCCCTAATGAGCGCATTCGAGTCGTCAAGCGAGAAAAAATATTTATCATAGAATAGGCAGTATTATATTTTCACTTATAATGTGCAGCGTGTTTCTAGGAAATCCTTGTGCCGAGCAATTTGTGCTTCATATCATGTGTACAATACCGTCTCTCAGTCTAGTCACTCCTGAAACAATCAAAATAATGCCAGTGAGCTCGCATAAGATATAAAATATCGCTCAAAAATTCAAAATTTTCAAAAACAAAAAATACTTTATATATGAATTTTAAAATAACAAAGAAAAAGCACTTTTAAATGTGTCAGATAAAGCTCAGGCAGCATTATAACAATTGTTTCAGGCTGGAAATATGAATAAAATATTTAATAAACATATCATTATATTATTGTATAATAAAAAAAGTGAAAGGGAGCATAATGTGCGATAAAGCGCGATACTAAGTAGACTCTTTATAATAGACTGTAAAAGCTTTCTTGAATATATATAGTTCCATATTTCTCTCTCTCTCTCTCCCCCTCTTCCTGCCACCCTCTCTATACATACACTTATTAGAAACAATTGCATCCAGGAATTGGGTCATTATGAATTGTTGCAGACTTTTGTACAAATGTAATATTTTGTTAGTATTTGGGTATGTTGCAAATTAATTCAGTTAATTGTCTACATGTTGAAGACCCTAGCATATTAATTATATCTTATGAAACCAACTGATATTTAGAATGGTACCTTTTTATAACAAAACATTTTTATATGTGTAAGGATCTCTATAGCTATCTCTATAGCTATCAGATGTACAAAAGAGCATTAACTGATAGCAAGAACAGCTTAATACAGAGAAGAGAATGATTCTTTAGTTTTTAATTCATTTATATATTTAAATATAGATGAACTTTTGTCTTGGTATATTCTAAAACAGCATACTAGGATAATGTTAGAAAGTAATGTACACTGTAATGCAATATCTAAATGTAACATCTAAAATCACATAAAAATAGAAAAATATCATTAAGTACTAATAGTAAGTAATAATAATGACTGTAACTTACAGCAGGATGTATTTCCACAATTGGCCTTTAACAAGCTCATTATATTTGGCTGCTGTCGAAGTGAGTGCAACTTTGTTCTCGTCATCAGTCTCGTACACACCAAGCACCAATCCCTTCTGTAAAAGAATGCAAAAATCCAAATGTTCAAATACAATCTGAGAGAGTTTCCTTATGTAAGTATTTATCTTCCTCAGATTATATTTCCAACAAATTAGCACCTCTAATAATTTGAAACAAATATTGACGTTAATTCAGTAAAGGACAATTGCTATTTGCAAGAAATTGCGTTAACGTATTACACTCGTGCTCAGAATGATGCAGATACGGACACAGAAATTGGATGTATCGATATTCATTGTAATACTAGACTTTTCCCAAAACTCAGCGAAAATTTTGCGTTTTGTCGTTTCGTAAAGCAAACATGCCGAATTAATCAGTAAAAGAAATGCGAGCAAGTTCTCACGATTACCTTCATGGTCGATATGCTAGCGAAGAAACGTGAATGCGAATTTCCGTGCAGTGCCTTAGCTCTGACAAGAGACAATGCCATAATTCGTTCTCGAGCACATTTAGGTGAGAAATATATACATCGTCAGTAGATACAATTACGAAACCAAGCGCATAAACAACCCAGAGCGGCAACTCTGATAAGTTTTTAAGATATACATGAGGGACTATAGAGACCTCTTATGGAGAGGCGTAATATATTCCGACCACTGAACTCATGTTTATATATATGTATATATATATATACAAAAGCGGCTTTTTCAAACGTTCGGTGTGGCGCGTAAGCAATAATATCGACAAGACACTAATAAAGACTAAGGTCCGTAAATAGAGACAGAACGAAATCAGGTCCTCTCATTTTGAAGGGCCGCCATTTTGGAGCTAGAGAATCTGTCAGTGTACGTAATACTATGTATGTGTAGTATTATAGTTTAATTGTGTGAGTGGTTAATCAGCTGAGCCACGGTCGCCGCCATTTTCGAGCCAAACCGTGTGAAGTGGATGAGAGGACCTGATTCTCCGTCTCTCTATATTTACGGACCTCGGCACCGACGAGATACTAGGGAGTTTTTGCAATACTATCTAGAGAGAAAAAAGAGAGGTGTTATGGGCATAGACTTTTATAGTATAACCAGAGAGAAGAAGGAGAGAGGTCACGGGCCGCTTTTAGCCAAACCTAGAATCCCTATAGTAAGAGTCTGGCCAATGTTTGTGTAGTCCAATTTTTGATTGGCTGGATACGAAATGGCGCCACCAATTAGTGATAGCAAAGTATGCGGGATATTTGAATAGCAGTAACAGGAAAAGGAAAATTAAAATACATTTTTGCAATTTTTTTATTATTAAATTTTGATATTACATAAAGTTAAAAAAATATTACATATGTAATAACATGATTATTAAATTTTATCTAATAACGGAATGCATAGCCATGGTTTTACTATTAAAAACAGGTTTTTCTAATTTTCCAGTATGACAACTTTTTCTTATTTTAAAATTAATGAAACGAATTTTAATTTTGTAGGATAAATTGTGACATGTTTTTAATGCAGTACATTCAATATCTTTCATTTTTTTAATAAGGGAATTAACAATGTTATAATTGCTTTGCTTAATATAAGGCAAATAATGTACAATTACATAATTCATTTCTAAGAAATAATTAAACGTCGTATCGTTAACAAAAAATAATGTTTTTACGCGATAACATTTTAATAATAATATTTATTAATAATAATTTAATTATTTTCATTGTTGTTTTTATTATATTTTAACTTCTTTATTTTTCCATCGAAAGATTCCGACATTACTTTTGTATGAGGAAAACTTATTGGCATTGCTTGTGTTTTTAATTTTTTGGAACCATCCTGTTGCGGTTTTTCCCACATTTCTTTAGTAAAATGAACCTACAAATACAATTAGATGAGAAACATGTTTTGTTTATTATTTAATATAATTACACGCTTACCTCACAAATTGCTGAATATTGTTTCAGTTTCCAGTTTTCTCTTCCAATTTGTTTCAACCATATAATTTTTTGTTTTTTATTTATTGGAAAATGTTTCATATAGAAGCCATTTTCGCTTCTATTTCTGCATCCCGGTATGCAACAACTAATCATTTTTTAAATATTTTTATAAATATTTTTATATATAGTCCTCTTATTGTGTTGGAAGTTTTTTCCAAGATGAAATGATGTTATGTTATCATTTGCATGTGCACGCGTAAAAACCGAGATTACAGTAGGTGCAGTACAGGTGTAGTAGCCATTTTGTATCCAACTAAAACATTGGCCAGACTCTTACTATAGGGATTCTAGCCGAGCCCAGAGTGAGGCGCCCTCTGCACAACCGTGCACATGAACTGCGATGCCAATATCCACGACTCTTTTCTGATTTCTCCCACCACGCACGCACACATAGCCGGCTCAGTCTATCCGTGTGGACCACTCGGCAATCGTCGGCGCGCTGAGCGACAGAAAGATATCATTTCCTCCTTCTCACTCTGGTGTTCGCTCAACGACGCGAGCGAGAATATTTTTCCCTCTTTCTCGCTCTCGTTCTCGCTCAGTGACGCCGAGGCTAAGGGCAAGAGCACAGGCTTTTGCATAACACATAATACATAACACATAAGAAAATAAACCAATTAGTTTTCTTCATTTCCCTCCTCAGGACAGAAATGAAGAACTCTGATTGGTTGATTCTCTTATGCGTTGTGTATTATACGTTATGCAGAAGTCTGTGCTTTGGCCCTAATTCTTTCTGGGCTATAATCTGATAAGGGCTGCTGCCAAACTTGGGGTCACTGATTTTGGTGAGCTTTGGCAGAAATGTAGTATAGGTCCAGCAAAAGCTACTGTTAACCGGAGACGATGCAACACTCTGTTACGTCGTGAATCGTGAATGTATATGTGTTAGTCCTTTTTGAGGTCAATAGATTTAACTAATTTATCTCGGGACGGACTAGTTTGTGTGAATTATATTTTAAATCGGAATGAAGAAGGATATTTAGGACTTAATCTGAGGAGACGAATGTTTAAATATCGAATCTTTAATTTTTACCTTTTTGCAGTTGAGTGTCAATTGATCAGAGTGTTAAGAATGTTTTTTCTGTGTGTGGACACATTTTAAGAAATTGAGTTGTGAAATGATTTTATGATAATGAGTCCGTGAAATGATTTGATGCAAAAATGAGTCGCTCCACTGGTTTGCGCGTCGCCTTTTATAGGCAGGTGGCGAGATATCCCAGTGCGAGTTTTTACCACCTTATTAGTAGTAGGGGAAAGATGTTTCTCATGATAAGAGTGATAATCAATAATCGTGGTCATGGTATTTATTATCTATCTATTGTTCTTTTAATTTTCTCCGATGAAGAAGCATTCGGTGTCGTATTTATTACGTTTAGATTGAGGATCAAGTGGCCAAAAATCCGATCTAAACGTTATTGTTGAATTAATTTTATGATCGAATTTAGAAATGTTGTTTAAAGTTACGTGGACATAACAACTCAAGCATTTAGGAGAAATTACAAATTGAAATTTCACGATTTTAAGTATGCTCCATTATTCTAACATATTTGCAGAGTTATTTCCAAATGACGCAGGGCAGTAAACTGGGCACGGTGCTAGTACTTACCAGCGATTATTTACACATTCCATATGTACGAGTTAACCCAATAAACAACAAGTATCATTTACATACATTCTATGTTAGAACGTGCTCTCTGTTAGAATAAACTCTCAATCATGTAAATGCTACATAATACCATGTGTTATATAGAATATCATGTATTTATATGATTGAATGTGTGACATTCTAAAATAGATAATACGTAACTGATACTTGATGTTTAGTAAGAAGTTGGCAGAGAAAGGCAAATTTATGCGTTAAATCTCGCTTTCCACTGTGTGAAAGATTTTTCATTAAAATATTGTGCAAATGCATGCATTATTGCAACTGTAAATACTGTAGCTGTAATTGCTTTTGTATATTTTAATATCACATTTTCTCTTTTGTTTGTTTTGTTTCTGCTTTGTTTAACGCTTGCACGATATTATGCACGATATTCCCTTTATATTTGCTTCTTCCTTTCCTTACATCCTATCATTCCTTATTAGGAAATATAAACCAATATCAAATAATTCCATTTTATAAGTGACTTATTCGACATTTGTTTATCATTTTCTCCTGATGGAAGAAACCACGACCTTTTCGCGGTTTCCTTCGAGTAGTAATGTGGGCTTACATATTCTTTTTTAGTAAAACCATTTATATACACGACACAGTACATCTGTTTAAGCTCTGATTAGTTATTTAATTACTAATAATTACTTCATTAATCATTTTTCATTTTTCATGCATGTAGAATACCACTGCACTACATGCATAATGCATTTGCTGCATACTTTGCTATCACCGCATAAATCGGCAAGAAGAAAGTTTACTCTTTCTCCAATTTGATTCTATCCACGTTGCTGGCAAAGAATGGATTTCCTAAACTGTACGCTATAACTGTACACTGTTTTTTCGTCCATTTACGGTGATTTTTCACAAAGCATTCGTTAAACTTCGTGTCATTTTAATACAAACGTAGTATTGTTATATTTTTATTGAGTGGTGCACTCAACAACTCAGAGCGCTACCAATGGTCCACCTATTTCTTTTAAAGATTCATTGAATTAATAGTTGCGCTGTTCATCGAAACTGCATCGAAAATACATGGGAAAACCATTTTGCAAACAAGTGAGTACATTCGAAGATATTATAATAAGCAAATAAATTACCTGTTCAGCACACCGTCAAATAATTTACAGTCATTCTATATAAATATTTCAATAATGCATCTAACCAGAAAGAAATTTTAAAATATTGTGTGAGAGAATGAGACAGTGCTAATGGAATTTGTTGTACACTTCAAATAGAAAATAAAAAATAAATTGCAGAGAAAATGCTTTTATTGTTTGAAAATGATTGAATCAGAATGAAAAAATAAGTTTTCCTCATCATTTTGACGTCATTTTGATGTCATCATGATTTTCTGTTCTGCCTGGGATATGTATATATGTGTATGTATGTGTGTCTATATAGGGTATCTCATAATTGTAATACACCAACTCCATAGGAGCGTAGAGCTAAACGATAGGAACGAAAAAGTCCTGTTCCATTTAGTGACATCTCGTATAGTTTTTTAGTAATAATCGCGTAAAGTTTGGCAGTAGTAAAACAAGGCGAGTTCTAACCCACTTTTTAAAATGAATTTTCAAAAACTTTTTTTAATGAAATCTTTTTGAACCTGACCTTTTTAATGAAATCTTTTTGAACCTGACCTTTTTAATGAAATCTTTTTGAACTTGACCTTTTTAATGAAATCTTTTCGAACCTGACCTTTTTAATGAAATATTATAATTAATACCCCCCCTATTTATTGATATCCTATATCCCTATTGATGATACCCCCTCTTTATTGATACCCTCCCTCCTCCCCATAATTGTTTGATTCTATGGGCAAGATGGCGGGCGGCCGTGACGTCACGCGCATGTCCGGAGAAAAACGTGCCGGGATGTAGGTAGGCTCGAACCTGGGCCCCGCGGTTGCTATCCGAATGCTCGAACCTTCTAGACCACCGTCGCCTATTGCTAGTAGACGTCACGTTTACGGGTAAGATGGCGGCCGTGACGTCACGCACATGTCCAGAGAAAAACGGGCCGGGTGTTGCTAGACTCGAACCTGGGTCTTGCGGCTATTACCGAACGCTCCAATCTCTAAGGGCCGTATTCATAGTCCGGTCTTATATTTAAGATCGTCTTAAGTTCATCTTCCGATGTAGTATAGATCATTTCATTGGCTACAGAATATCTGAACGTGAACTCAAGACGGTCTTAAATATAAGATCCGACTATGAATACGGCCCTAGACCACCTATCGCCTATTGTTAGTAGACGTCTCGTTTACGGGTAAGATAGTGACCGTGACGTCACGCACATGTCCAGAGAGAGAAACGTGCCGGGATGTAGGTAGGATCAAACCTGGGCCCCGCGATTACTATTGAACCTGGACCCCGCGATTACTATCGAACGTCTATCGAACGTCTCTCGGACGTCTCTCGAACGTCTATTGGACGTCTCTCGAACGTCTCTCGAACATCTATCGGACGTCTATCGAACGTCTATCGAACGTGTCTCGAACGTCTAACAATCATCATACCGCAAATAAAGAACTGTATTTTTATCAAACACAATTATCATATAAAATCCTAAGAGGTGAAAGGGGATAAGCGTGTTGGAAGAAACATCTGTATATTTGAAATAATGTTTTATTAAGCGTCGTACAATTCTCTCCAAGACCACCAATTGAAAATGTTTAGTACGTTCTGTAAGGCCCAATTTTTCACATGATTATTACATCGAAAAGTATTATTCAATTTTTGCAGAGAAGGCATATCATCGCAATCGGTGTCCACGGTCCTAATGATCACGTTGCTTCTCACATTGTCATCCAGAAGGTGTAACAACCATTCCCACTTCTCATGCCCCTTTACATACACAAGTTGAGATGCGACATCTTCAAGCTCGCCATACATATCACCCACCACAGCTGTAGTAATAAAATGTTCAGCTCTGCAGTATTTGACGGTTCCATCTTCCCATCGTAATCCATGATGATTAGCCGTTAACTAGTAGGCTCTCGATTTGTTTGATCTTGTGAGCAGATGCCATGGCATCGGACATGTGAAGATGTAATGTGAAAGAATAGTTCCATTCTTCAGTACCGCCGCTTCTTTTACAATAAATCTCTTTCCAACTATGTACCCTTGTAAATCCACAAAAGTCGGCACATCCATGGTGAAATATTCTTCGACACGTCCGGGAGAGAAATGTTGTTTATAGCACTTTGTTGCATGTATTATTCTTTTCTCGTACATACTTTCTGATGTTAGTTAATTTATACATAACTTTGTTTTCTAGAATATAATTTATTTGTCCTCACCGCGGAGGTACATATACTCGGAACGATGTGGTAATGGTTTTTTAGCGCGTCCCTTGGCAGGGATGCAAGGTATAGGCGGAAGAAGAATATAATTTATTTGTTCATGGCTTCATACATAATATTTTTTATCGCGCACGCTAACAATTCACAATCAATGAGCGACTCGCGGTCAAAGTCGCTGCTTTCTTGTATTGTTTTTGTTGTAGTATGTATTGTACGATACACCGATCGTTACTAATCGGGCCGCGCGAAATGCATGTCGACCACGGGTCATGCACCCTGCGCAGGATGCAAGCGAGCGGACGAATTGGCAAGCGAGCGAAAAGAACCGCGAGCGAGCGAGAGAAACAAAGGAGCGAGCGAGCACGCGGCACGCGCGTGGAGGCAAGGACCGCCTCGGCGCGCGCGGCATGCGGCCGTCACGTGCATTTCGTGCCACGGGATACTGAGGGGGAACGATCCGGAGTCGTACGGGCGGCCGATATAAGGCGCCGTGCGACTCACGAGAGACACCTTTCCTTCTGACGTCTCGTCGGAGATAGACGAGACGCCGACCAGCCCGAGAGTTCTCCGGCAGTATAGCGAGTGTACTCGTGGGTTTCCTTGGGCGAGAATCCTCGCCGCACCTGACACGAGCGTACTCGTGATTTCCCAGGGCGAGAGTTCTCGCCGCACCTGACACGAGCGTACTCGTGGTTTCCCGGGGCGAGAGTCCTCGCCGCACCTGACACGAGCGTACTCGTGGTTTCCCGGGGCGAGAGTCCTCGCCGCACCTGACACGAGCGTACTCGTGATCTACCGGGGCGAGAGTCCTCGCCGCACGAGCAAGACTGACCTTCGGGGCGGAAACCCCGGAGACTGAAAGACTCCGCACGCGCGCCGATTTTGGGGCGTCACGGGAGCACGGCGCCGGAATCACGATAGGCACGACGTCCGCCTGAGCGAAGAGACGCGAACAGCGAGCGAGCGATCCCCGAACGGACGCGACCGCCGTGTCGTCACGGAGGGAAATCGTGCGACCATGGTCAAGCGACCCAGTTTGCGAACCCACTTACCGCTGCCGTCTCGGCCGACCTCGGCGTGTTATAATTTACTAGCTACCTTATTTTATTTAATAAAGTATTATTTACACACACGCACGAACGTCCATTGAGCACGATCCCTTCCCGCCCTGGGGTTCCGACGGGTCGGATCTCGGCGGAGCCCTATCCAACGCCGTACGCGGGAAGGACTTGCACGGACGCACGCCAGGCGTCACAGTATATTAGTAATATAATTCTTCTTTTCAGGAAGAATATTTACAAAACTTTTGAATTTTACACTAACTATACAGATATTTTCTGATAACCATCCATACATGTGATTGATGCAATTTTCAAATGTAAATAATACATTTAACGTATCTGATGTTACATATAAGCTATTATTAAAAATTGTGAGTTTCACAATTTGTAAGTTGTACATCTTACATGACGTTATTGTTAATTCTTCTATACGCATCGGGGGAGACGATGACTTATAAAAATTGGCCTGCAGAAATCTATGGATGTCAGCACGTTGCCCCATTAGCGCATTTCAAATTTGGATCGGCAGTTGTTTGCTACGATTATCATCAATGACTATGTCTATGATTGGCTCAGCTCCTACGCTGATTCCGATATTCAAATATTTATAAGCAGTTGCAGTCAAAGCGTACCGGCGTCCTAAGATATGCATAGCAGGAGGTCATGGAACGCTGAAAAGATATAGAAAATTTACATGTCTGAATCTCGGAAAAATTCCTACGGATAAACTAAAAGAAACAGCGTTATGACACTCACCTCTCGCACATTTTCTTGCTCGGTGAAGCCTCGTCCTCATGTTGAACAGGCATGTAATAATTGCTTGTTTAGCGTTCATTTCAGCACCGGCAGCATACATTTTTACTATGTAGACACACCCAAACTTTACTATGTAGACACACAACCGATGAATCTCGCGTTCACAGAGCGACTGACAAGTAACACTACCCAACTGATACTCACTGATTTGAATGAAACTTAACATACTTATTAAACACCGAAAAATATTAAATATGTGTTTTTCTGTTTCGGCTAAATACGCTTTTTAGGGGTAGAAAGCACCCCTCAACTCCTGGAGGTGAAAACAGTTATGGCTAATTATTTCTGAAACGATAGATTTTCTGAAAAAAGTGCTTAAGACCAAAGTTGTAGAGTTCAAAGTGATGCACTTGATGACGACCTTGAAATCGACCTTGAGGTCGATTTTCAAGGTCAATTAAATTTGGAAATAATTAGCCGTTGCCGGACTTTGACCACATCCTATATCTATAATCAGTAATTTTATGCGTTAACTAAATCTGTCTTCAGAATTGATTTGTTACGTTATTTTCCTAAAAAAGAAAAAAACCTGACGTAATGGGAAAATAAGCGCAAATTTATAGAAAAAATAAGAAGGAGAAAAAAGTTTTGCAAGTAACTTCAGAATAGAAATAAAGATAAGAAAACATAAAATGTCACTCTAATTGTAAATTAAACATTACCTTCGTGCTATATTAGAAATTTTCAAATTTTTTTAAATTTTTATTGCTACTCTGGAGTTATCCACAATACATTTTATTCTTTATTTTGTATTAGGATTTCATTCGGACATGATCAATTATTATTTTTTCGACTGTCGTTGAGCAAGCATTTCCCAAAATTACTTCTTGATCACTTATTTGCCATGAGCTATCTTGCTCGTGAATTTCGTTCGAATATACCATCAACCATCATTTTCACATCTGTACTTGGGCGAGTGTTCATTGTTTATAGTTTTACGCCAATTGTTCTTATGACTGCTGTTTCTTGTGAATGTTTTCAAAATTCTTTCGGAAAATATTTACTGCAAGTACTTTTCCATCATTTGTTCCTACGACTATTTTTTGTGTTAATTTCATTTAGGCTTGTATAATCATAAACTCTGCTTTCTATGAATTTACTTTGAATCTCTGTTATAATATTATTAAAGCATTGTTAATCTGTAAAATTTCATAATGTCATTAAACCCAAAAAATATTTTAAAGTTATGCCTCACTTTCGAAGACCCAGTGTACAATATAGAATCTAGAATAACAGATGAAGAAAGATCAATCGCTTCTCAACTTGCAGATTTGATAAAAGACGCTATCAATTTTGATATATTTAAAGAGACTTATGATACTTTGAACTGCACTGATGCTAATGTGATTCCTGATGCTATTTTAGTTGAAGACAATTCAGAAGATGTTTCGGAAGTTGTGCAAGACGATACAAAATTCAGAGAAATTGTAGACATTGATTATAAGAAGAGAGTAATTATTTCCAAATTTAATTGACCTTGAAAATCGACCTCAAGATCGATTTCAAGGTCGCCATCAAGTGCATCACTTTGAACTCTACAACTTTGGTCCTAAGCAGTTTTTTCAGAAAATGTGTCGTTTCAGAAATAATTAGCCATAACTGTTTCCACCTCCAGGAGTTGAGAGGTGCTTTCTACCCCTAAAAAGCGTATTTAGTCGAAACAAAAAACACGTATTTAATATTTTTCGGTATTTAATAAATACGTTAAGTTTTATTCAAATCGGTGAGTATCAGTTGGGTAGTGTTACTTGTGAGAGACAGAAGTTTTTTTCCGAAGCCTAATATTATAGTTACTATAGGGCATCCCCTCCTCTTACTCTTCGGAGTTGTAGCGCATGCGCAGATACATTCTTCAAACCGAGAAACGAGATGTGGCTATCTTTGTTTTAGACCCCACCCCATTTGATTTAGGCGTGTCCAAACCTGTTCTAATCTATCCAAACCTTTTCTAATGAAAAGAATATAAGGTAGAGCATTCTAGAGTGCAGAGCTATTCTCAACAGTTAATGAAGATATGGAAGACTTCGATCAAACCGAACGAGAACTGTTGGCGCAATCCACTCGTTTGAATTCGCGATGGGCATACGACGCGTGGGTGCAAAAGTATGACAAGTGTATCAGATGTTTGGAGGAACAAAGTCGAGCAAAACGACCGCGATTGTTGATTGGCGCCGCGCAATCAGTGGTGGCTCGACTGTGGTGGTATTGCACGACTCGAAGGACTGAAAATTTCTGTGCAACAACGCTTCATACATGTGGGTGCTGGACACGCATCAAAAGATGCAGAATTGGTATGGAAAGAAATTGATACGGCGTTCGAAAGCCGCATATCAACCGGCGCAGTTATTAACGTGAACCATATCGAACCTCTTCGATTTCTCCAAGATGCGAAGAGTACGGTGCTCGAGCATGTGCGAAGTGCTATGGAAAGACACAACAATCTTAAGGTGAGCAACGCGTCATCGAACCTACCTTGGCGTCTTTGGAGGAATTTCAAAAACGTGATAGTGGATGGGCATTGCTGCGCATATTTGATCTCACAGTCAATGTGAACAAATACAATCCACTGCATACAGGGTGCAACATTGAGTTGCCGCGCGAAATAAAATTAAAGAAAGCAGTGATAAACGTACGAACTAAAGACAACGCATGTTTTGCATGGTCTGTAGTTGCGGCATTATATCCAGCTGAAAGACATGGAGACCGGAAATCTTCGTACCCACATTACACCAAAATATTCAATCTTCAGGATATTGAATTTCCAATGACGATTAAACAAATTACCAAGTTTGAACAGCTAAACAACATATCCATCAACGTATATATCATTCAAGATAAAAAGAAACAGAAAGAAGCATGTACGATCATTCCAATACGTCTCGCCAGTAAGAAGGAAAATCATGTAAATTTGTTATATGTGCAAGATCCACGAGAGTACAAGATGGGACATTTCGTGTGGATCAAGAATTTGTCACGTCTTGTGAGCTGGCAACTAAGTAAGAAAAAATCCAAGAAATATATATGTGATCAGTAAGAATATTCTCTATGAATACAATATAACAAATATGATATAAAAGAAAAACTCGTAATATCCATTTCTTTTCAGTTGCTTGCATTATTTTCATTCCAACGAAAAACTGGAGAATCATATCATAGATAGCAACAAGTTGAATGACTGTGCAGTCATCCTGCCAACAGAGGACAAGTGGCTCAGTTTTACCAATTACAACAGAAGGGAACGGATTCCATTCGTGGTGTACGCTGACATGAAATGCATTCTAGAGAAGACGCCAAACGACGAAAAAAAATCGTATGTGTGTCAGCATCATAAAGTACATAGTATAGCTTATTACGTACGATGTTCCTACGATGAATCATTATCCGCGTATCAGTGTCGTCGCGATCCGAATTGCATTTCGTGGTTCGTCGAGGAACTTAAACAATTCGCGCATCGTATAAAAGTTATTTTGTATAATAATACCCCTATGGAAATTTTATTACAAGAACAGTGTGCAGCATTTTATAGCGCAACGCACTGTCATATATGCGAAAAATCATTCGCGGTGGGGGATATACGCGTACGCGATCATTGCCATTTAACCGGGCAATACAGGGGTCCTGCACATTCCAATTGTAATTTAAATTCTACAAATTCCTATTACATTCCGATAGTTTTTCATAACTTATCAGGTTATGACGCTCATTTTATTATCAAGGAAGTAGCCACCGCGTTCGAAGGCCACGTCGATGTACTACCAATAACGAAAGAAAAATATATTTCATTTATCAAACATATTAAAGATACAACAAGTAAAACATCAGACTGGCGAAATCATATTAAATTGCGGTTCATCGATTCGTACAAATTTCTCAGTACCAGTCTCGATAAATTAGCATCGTTTCTCACTGGAGATAAATTAAAAATTCTTCAATCCGAATTTAAAAACTTATCCAACAAAGATTTTGATTTATTAACGCGAAAAAGTGTCTTTCCGTACGAATATGTGGATTGTAATGACAAGTTGCAGGATCAATGTTTGCCACTGCGCGAGTTATTCTACAGTTCGCTGACAGGTGATACAGTATCTGAGAGCGATTACACGCACGCACAGTGGGCCAGGAAGACAGAAAATGTGGCCAAAAACCAACTTTTAAATTTAATCACATTGATAATATTATTATGCTCTAGATATCTTAAAGTAGTTAAAACTTAAGTTCCATAGTGTTTCATCAGATATTGTTGATTTGGGAGCACTGTGAAATTGTGCAATATGCACTGAGAGAAAAGTATATGATATTTGGAACTATAATGATATAGTAACTAAATTATAGTCCGAAATATCATATTTATAGTAAGTATTACCGTAATATCGGTAATAATTACGATATAGGTATAGTATAACCAACCATATAATATTTTTACTAAGAATTATAGTAAGTTAAACTAAAATTATTGTATGGATACAAATATAAAATGGTAGATAAAGTAACTCTTTTATATAGTCAATATTACCAGAATATTTGCTAAATGCCGACAGATGTAACTATATGAATATTAAATCTCACTATATTTGTGAATGAGAAATTACCATATATGTGGTAAAAGTAACTAAACAATTATTTCAGACAATCATTGACTATATATTTGTGTTTATTGTACTATATTTTGCAGGTTCCACAAACTATAAAAATATGGTTGACGTCAAAATGAACTATAAAATATAGTGAGATTATAATTAATTCAATTATATTTTTCTATCAATGTGATATTACAATCGTCGTGATGACTTTACATAAATGTCAAAAATAATTAAAATTGTATACATTTCACGGCTACATTCTCAATTTTTTAATAGACAAGAATTGTGCGATTATATATATATTTAGAGTTAATATGTAAATTCAAAAATATGTATAATATTTGCAACATTTCTTCTATATTACTTAATTTTTTGGAGCAGCGCTATCTTTCGATTAGCTATAACTGGGCATAACACGTCATATAAATAAGAACAAATTATGAATGTATTCTACATGTTATATACTATAACGAAAATGTGCCCATTTTTGCCCCTTTTTATATACGTTCAAGTAAATAGCTTATATACAGGGTAAAGAAAAAACCCCTGGACCCCTGAAAATTTCGAAAAATATACACTTTATAAAAAAATGTTTCAGACAAAAGTTGTAGCGTTGAAAAAGACCTATGTACCGATCTTAACAATTTGACCTTGGGTAGCGTCATCAAGGTCAGGACAAGGTCACCTCGGAGTTTTTAAATGGAACTCTCAATTTTTTATTGCATATTCTTATAGCCCTTCTTCAGACCTTTTCAAAGCACTATGGTTTTATCCAATTTGAATAAGCTGTTCCGAAGTTATAGAGTTTTTTAAAGTAAGATATCTAGCCAACTAAGGCAAGATCGGAGGATGATCCGGCCAACTAAGGCAAGGTCGTAGGATGATCCGGCCAACTAAGGCAAGTTCGGAGGATGATCCAGCCAACTAAGGCAAGGTCGGAGTGATCGAGCCAACTAAGACAAGATCGGAGGATGATCCAGCCAACTCGTAAAAATAATTGCGCGACTAACTTCCAGGCGTTGGCTCCTATTGGCTTGTCTTAATTTCGTTAATTGATTTATTTCAGTTATTTATTTATTTGAACTATTCTGCTGTTCGATATTTATTTCTTCCATTTACTCATTTAATACTCATTACAGTTTAGTGAATCGCAAACTCGACGGAAATTCCTCTATTTTTTTGAAAATTATTAAGAAATAGTTTGAAGCTAATTGTAAGCTGATTTAATTGCACTTCATTCCGTGCTCATTATTATTCTTCAGCACTGTCTTTAGAATAACTTTGAATTGATCCAAATATTAATTTGGTCGAGTAGACTAAATCTTACCACTTCTGCTTGTCAATATGGCAAGTCTTTCAGAACGAGAACGCATATTTTTTTTGATGATGAGAGGATGGGATGATCGACTAAGGTCGTACAATGATGTGAGGTGGCTTTTTAATGAAACTTTTCGTAATCAGGGTAATGTCATTTCAAAATCTCCCGTTGAAAGAACGATAAGGCGTTTTCAGGAAACTGGAAGTGTGAAAAATCGTGCAATACCAGGTAGGCCAGTATCAGCAACAAGTGTAGAAAAATCATTAGATGTTCTACAATCCTTTATCGAAAATCCGCATGATTCGACCCGCAAAGTAGGACAGCAACATGAAATAGATCAAATGTCTGTGCTTAAAATATTGAAAATGAATAAATTTCATCCTTATAAGATCCATCTTGTACAAGAGCTAAATGAAGATGATTTTGATAGGCGCATTGAATTTTGTGATTTGATGATGGAAAAAATAGCCGAAGATCCTAACTATCTATCAAATGTAGTATTTTCAGATGAGGCAACATTTCAGTTAAATGGCCACGTTAATCGACACAATTGTAGATTTTGGTCAGATACAAATCCTCACTGGATTGAAGAAACACACACGCAGTATCCACAAAAAGTGAATGTTTGGGTAGGCATTTTGAATAATGTTCTCATAGGTCCACTCTTTATTGACGGAAATCTAACAGTGATAAAATATGAGAATATGCTAAGAAACGAAATAGTTCCAGTAGAATAAATGGCCGGTTCTAACCCAGGAGTGCTGAGGGGGATGCGGGGAAGCGGGGAACTCAGGGCGCGGGGGTATGACATCGCGCGGGGAAGGGGAATTCATGGTGGGACGTCACGCAAGATGGCGACCGTGACGTCACGACAAGAAATGTACTGGGATGCTACTAGACTCGAACCCGGGCCCTCGTGGTTACTACCCAATGTTCCAAAGCTCCTATACCACCGTCGTTTGTTGCTAGTAGACGTCTAGTGAAGGTACTTAGAGTGGGCATGATGACGTCACGAGAGGAAAAATAAGTCGAAACTAGGTCAGACTTAAACCCTAGGCCAGAGCTGCCAGATTCGCTACATTGCCACCCAGCCCGCGCACATGGAGGGGGAACGTACGCACGTGTTGAGCCGTGTCCGTGTGCGCTCGGCGTTCGGTAAGCTTCGGGTAGTAGAGAAGGAAAGCGCTATCTGCGCGATCTCTTTCTTTCCTATAGTATAGCTATAGCTATAACACACCGCTAGCTTCAAGATACGCGTTGACTCGCCGACGATATTTTCGCGCGGGCGAGAGAAAGAGAGAGAGAGAGAGCAATAATTTGAACAATTCACTCTTGGCCAGCATGTACGTTTTTATCGCAAAAGAATAATGTTGTGTTACGGAAAAATAACTTATGTTAATTTAAGAGATAATTTATTATTAGCACACAAGAAATATAAAAGTAAATTATGTAATTTAATATTTAAATTATGCTAACACTGCAATCTGTAACGTGCTAAACAAATAAATATAATGAAATAGAGCAAAATTTTGCGATTATATGCATTAACCTAATGCACATTTATTTTGTAAATAATAACGTACATATTGTTGCTCAACGGAAACCGCGAGAAGGTGGTGGTCTCTTCCGTCAATAAGAAAATGTTAATGTATGTTCCATCAATGATAAATGAAAAAAATGTTTTCTCTATTATAACTATTTCATATATAAAATAATTTTGATATATATACACATATTAAAAAAAAATATACTTTTTTACATTTTCTAAGAATATAGATATACAAGAGAATAGATAGAAAGGATAGACAAAATAAATACAAAAGGATAGGTGTAAAATATAGAAAACTAATGGACAGAGAACAAAAGGCAGAGGACAGAATAAAGGATAGAGAAAGGAACATAGAAAAAGAAAAAGACACTAGAAATACCAAATAATTTTTGACCGTTTTGATATTTTAATTAATATTCTCCTTAATAGTAGATTCTGTTAAAGGTGGAACAAATAGAATAAATTTTTGTATCACAATAAAGAAACAGCACACACAAGTCGTGTGTTAACAACTCAGAGAATTTCAAAGTTATACTTTTACCATACAAAAACAATATACTACATTAAAACATCGAAACGGTCAAATATAACTCGGTATTTCTACAGATTAACCGGAAAAAAGCGTACACATGTTTTACGTAATATAATATTAAAAATAATACATATATTTATGATAAAATCCTTTTTGCAATATACTGAATAGAAATGAATTATTTTTAACGGCAATTATAGCTAATTTCTAAAATTAGCTGAACTAATATAAATATTAATAGTGTATAATTAATTTTCAACAGAAATAAAACTTAATTTATATCACATTATATATCACATATGATTACACGTGTGATTAAAAGAATGTATATATATGTATATGTATATATACAGGGTGTTTGATAGCTGATCATGCAGACGAAAGTTAGAGATAGATTGGGTGTAGCCGAGAAAAAAAGTCATGTACCATAATGTCAAATTGACAATAGTTATCGAGTTATTAATTAAAACATGTGGGCCAACGAGCGCGTAGAGAACGGAGGGCGACCGCAGTAAGCACATAGACATTTGATACAGGCGGAGTCAGCGAGTGACGGTAGGCGAGCGCGCGCGGCGAGGAGCAACGTAAACAACAAGAGGCGAACGCGCGCGACGAGGAGCGAGCGAGCGCGAACGACAAAGAGCGAGCGAGCGCGAACGACGAGGAGCGAGCGAGCGCAAGCGACAAGAGGCGGGCGAGCGCGACGAAGAGCGAGCGAGCGCGAACGACGAGGAGCGAGCGAGCTATAAGGAAAAAGCTATTGTAAGATTACGTAGCTATTGCTAGATCTCTTATTTATATCAAAATGATACTTTTTCTTGTCAGAATGATTGCCGCTTGGAAAAGAGACTGATAAAATGATTTATTAACAATAGTGCGTAGAAATTTATTCTTCTGTACCTCGTTACATTCTACGACACGGCAATCTCCTCAGGCCGTGTCAGAACCACGTCCGTCAATAGGATACCTAGGCACTCGCCTGGCGATGACCAATGTCCGGAAGTACAGACTTTGAATACTCCAAAAGTCTCGAAGCTCACGGATTACAATATAAACTCCAATAAACGAAGAGCGCAGAAGACGAAGGCAGAAACGAATCAATAATTGCCAAAGGCCGAAAGAGCACCACGATTGAAAAGATAAGGCTATAAGCCGAAAAGCTAAAGAGCTCGAATTACTGAAATACTACTCAATCCAATCTTCTATAATCAATCCTCGTCTACTCTCGTCTCCGAATATATATATATACCTCACAGAGGTCGCGCGGTTATTATTTCTAATATTGCCGGGTATGTTGCTTACATCAAATGGCAACACTAACCCTTTCCCGCGGTCTGATATCTTAGCTATAAAGAAAAAGCTTGCTTGCTCCTCGTCGCGCGCGATTGCCTTTTGTCGCTTACGTTGCCCCTCGCCACGCGCGCTTGCCTACCGCCACTCACTGACTCCGCCTGTATCAAATGTCTACATGCTTACTGCGACCGCCCTCCGCTCTCTACGCGCTCGTTGGCTCACATGTTTTAATTAATAACTCGGCAGCTATTGCCAATTTGACATTATGGTACATGACTTTTCTTCTTGGCTACACCCAATCCATCTCCAACTTTCGTCTGCATGATCAGCTATCAAATACTCTGTATATATGTATATATATATGTATATACAGGGTGTTTGATAGCTGATCATGCAGACGAAAGTTGGAGATAGATTGGGTGTAGCCGAGAAGAAAAGTCATGTACCATAATGTCAAATTGGCAATAGTTACCGAGTTATTAATTAAAACATGTGAGCCAACGAGCGCGTAGAGAGCGGAGGGCGGCCGCAGTAAGCACGTAGACATTTGATACAGGCGGAGTCAGCGAGTGTCGATAGGCAAGCGCACGCGGCGAGGAGCAACGTAAGAGATAAGAGGCGATCGCGCGCGACGAGGAGCGAGCGAGCTTTTTCTTTATAGCTTTTTCCTTATAGCTCGCTCGCTCCTCGTCGTTCGTACTCGCTCGCTCTTCGTCGCGCTCGCTCGCCTCTTGTCGCTTGCGCTCGCTCGCTCCTCGTCGTTCGCGCTCGCTCGCTCCTCGTCGCGCGCGCTCGCCTCTTGTCGTTTACGTTGCCCCTCGCCGCGCGCGCTTGCCTATCGACACTCGCTGACTCCGCCTGTATCAAATGTCTACGTGCTTACTGCGGTCGCCCTCCGCTCTCTACGCGCTCGTTGGCTCACATGTTTTAATTAATAACTCGATAACTATTGGCAATTTGACATTATGGTACATGACTTTTCTTCTCGGCTACACCCAATCTATCCCCAACTTTCGTCTGCATGATCAGCTATCAAACATCCTGTATATATATACATATAAATGTTATTTATACATACATACAAACAACATACATACAAATGTATTAATTAAAAAATGCATGCAATAAATACTAATTATACAGGGTGTCCCATTTTAATCCGGCCGGCTGAATAAAATTCGAGGATGATATTTTCCAGAAAAAAATGTCAGACAAATGTTGCTCAGTTCTAAGGGGGACATTCGATACTATCAACAATTTTGACCTCGGGTGAAGGGTTCAAGGTCATTCAAGGTCAACTTTTTTTTCTTAAATGGGAACCCCTATTTTTCACATTGGCAATTGGTTCTACGTAAAAGAAAATGAAACTTTTGTCTGAAGCATTTTTTTTATAACGCAAACTAATTTCACTTATTCAGCCTCCAAAATTGAAATTTTCAAACTTTCTGAATTTTTTACTCGAGAATGGTGGGGTTTGGGGGGAAATTGCAGAAGACAAAAAGTTCTTGGAATGCTGCAAGGAATTCACTCGAATTTTCGCATAGTTGATCGTGCACTTTTTCCCGCCAATGTTCTACCTGTCAGGAAGTACCTCGAAAAAAGTGCACGATCAACTATGCGAAAATTCGAGTGAATTCCTTGCAGCATTCCAAGAACTTTTTGTCTTCTGCAATTTCCTCCCAAACTCCACCATTCTCCAGTAAAAAATTCAGAAAGTTTGAAAATTTCAATTTTGGAGGCTGAATAAGTGAAATTAGTTTGCGTTATAAAAAAAATGCTTCAGACAAAAGTTTCATTTTCTTTTACGTAGAACCAATTGCCAATGTGAAAAATAGGGGTTCCCATTTAAGAAAAAAAAGTTGACCTTGAATGACCTTGAACCCTTCACCCGAGGTCAAAATTGTTGATAGTATCGAATGTCCCCCTTAGAACTGAGCAACATTTGTTTGACATTTTTTTCTGGAAAATATCATCCTCGAATTTTATTCAGCCGGCCGGATTAAAATGGGACACCCTGTATATAGGGTGTCTTATAACTAATCTGGCAGAGCTCGTGGAAACATAGAGCGGGTTAAGACAAATATAAAAGTTCCATATCGTTTTGTGAGATTCGCAGTAATTATCGAGTTATTAATGACAGAAATCTGAGGAATGAGTGCACGTCGAGACGTTATGGGAGGAGCATCTAGCCGCTCAGGCTAAAGAGCACTGCCCAGTCGACAAAGGAACTGTTGCCGGCGCGCGGCGAGAGGAAGGACGACGCGCCAATGTTTATGTCCTTACCTCGCCGCTCCTACATCCCGCCGTACCGCGTCTAAGCTCGCGCCGATATGGCCGCTGAATATTCGCGATTACAATTATGAGATTATTTTATGAGGTACCACAGATAGCTCATATTGAATTGTAAAGTTCAAGATTCAAAAGTTCTTTGATCAAGGAAAACATCGAAAAGGAGAAAGCGATAGAGAGCGATGAGATCTACAAAGATTCTCATCGTTTTGTAAGATCTCTTTAGGATTCTATAGGTCGAACAAGAACTCTATCCAGGAAAGGGGTGTCAGGCTGTCCCTTTCTAGAAGGTTCTCGATGCTCAAGGATTGGTATCAGGATTCTCGTATGAAATAAACGTAGCAGCGTGTAGCGTACGGCAAAAAGAGTCCAACAAGGAAATGTATTAGATAGCCTAGCTTTTCTTCAATAAAGTATATTTAAACACGAACACAATTTCTTATATTTAATCACAATTTCGACAGCTTTATTAAATCGACTAGCTCTATTCGCTATTTCTCGACAATACTCTTTATACAACTTAACCCTTCGACGTTTGTCTCCAGACTCTCCGCTCTCTCTCTGTCTCTCCGTCTTCTCCTCTTTTCGGCGAGCTCGTTCTCTCACGAGGATCGACACATGCGCAATATCTTGATTCTAACGCTCGTAGCCAATAGTCGGCTCTATATCCAGTACAGTTACGAACCTACACCTTACAGTTTTCTCGCAATCTATCGTTTTGCTGCATCGGATCCGAAAGAAATGATATCGCGTAAAGATAGAATACGATGAACACTTTTCATCGTACTCTATTGTACTCTATCGTTAGGAGAATATTTAATTGTTAGAGTATGATAGAATTCGCGTAGAGACTCATCGTGTCTTATCGTCTTGTTCAAGTCTACACGGAAAATATGTTTGGTTGAATGAACTCATTTCTGACGAAATGAGAGAGAGAAAGAGAGAGAGAGAGAGAGAGAGCGAGAGAGAACGATTAAGAAATTTTGATTGAAAAAAGTACAATTTTTTTTAAGTTAACCATAAACCTTGATGAATTAGATTCAGTGTTAATATTTTCAGTTAATATTTCTCTGTATCGTTCATATTTCATTTGCAAGCTGTATCATGGACCAAACATTTTTACCATATATCATGCATAAATTGTCTTATATCGTAATTCTTGTCAGTGGTATATTAACGACAGAAGGAACTGAAAGTTCTGTATCGTACAATTGCGAAAAGAGGACCATCGTTGTCAATGGTGCACCAACGATACTCGGCATAAAATTGATTCCTAGATATAATCGCGATACAACGCAAATCCGAGTGTGTTATTTTGACACGTTATTTTTATGCGTCAATACATTGACAGCTAGAGCCATCTATGGGCAAATCCCGGTTTCATATTTACAAACTTGGTAAACAGTTATGAAATCAATTTTAAATTGAATAGATTCTCTTTTGTGATTATGCAATGTTGACATATAGCTATCAAAAAGAACATAGTTTGGCGAAAGGCCCAACATAACCTTCAAAAGTATTCAGTTCAATACAGTCGAAAATGGCAACAGATAAGGTGCATATCCGACACTGCATTCTTTACGAATTCCAACAAGAAAAAAATGCTACAAAAGCGTACGAATCGATTTGTTCCTTTCTCGGCGAAGGTGTTGTATCGTACGATGTGTGCGCATTTTTGTTTAAGCGGTTTAAAAGCAATAATTTCAGTCTAATCGACAAACAACGCCCTGGAGGCTCTCCGACGCGATAATGATGTTTTGGAACAACTGCTCGCTGAGAATTCGGCACAAACACAAAAAGAGCTTGCAGAGCAGTTGGGAGTAACGCAGCAAACGATTTCCAAACGCCTACATGAGATAGGAAAGATCCAGAAAGAAGGAAAATGGGTTCCGCATGAACTCACTGAAACCAACAAAAATCAACGAGTGACAAGGCCGACCCTTGAAAGCCGGTTCCCTTATTGTAAGCATGTGGATAGCCGAAGCGAACAAAAAGTTTCTTTGATCCTATGGCAAATTTTGTCTAAGGGTTGACCGTTGCGGCCGGCGCAGGTATAAAACGTTAAAATGTACACGTGAACTACCCAGAAAACAACGAGGTCTTGTAGATGTCTAAAAGATATCTTATGAAAGATTTCTTTAAGATATTTCTAAAAGATATCTACAAGTTGTCTATAAGATATCTAAATAGATGTAGTGGAAGATATCTTTGTAGAATTTATAAAAGATATCTATAGACATCTGAAAGATATCTTAAAAGATATCTTCAATATATTTGTAATAGATATCTAAATGATATCTTTTAGAAGATATCTTTAAGAGCCGATTGTTTCAACTTCTTGGTAAGTTAAATAATAGTTTAATCATAATTTATCTGTCTAATTTAAGGAAGGAATAAAAATAGACAAATTAACTAATTACTTTAAACTTGGAACAACCGGCCCTAAGGCCGGTATTCTATAAGAAATTGTTCTCCTATGGGATATATCGTATCATCCGATCTCGTGTGAATCTTCAATTATATTTAAGACATTCTGAAGTTCATCTTGGCTGCATTCCCTAATTCACGGCCAATACTGAAAATCTGTAGTTCATGTAACGTATATAGAATTTCAGTGCTGTCAGTGAATTACAGAACGCAACCCTTGAGATACTTCGTAGCCAATAAAATAATCCGTGCAACATAACAACAAACAACAGACAAATAACAACAAAGAACAGCCCAGATAGCAAAATGTGCGCAAACATGTCTTTTAGACTTCTAAAAGATGTCTAAAAGACGTCCTACTTCTTTTAGAAGTTTTTAAACATCTTTGTAGACATTGTGCTATCTGGGAGGTAAACAAAAACAGATCGATTGCGTATCTTGAAACGTGGTGAATTCTAGTAAATTCACTCACTTTTGTCATTCACTTGTTTCAATACACGCAATCGACTCCCAGACCTCGTGACTTCCTACCGAAAAGAAACCGTGCGGTTCAAGGATCCGATATTTATCAAAGGTAATCCTCGAAATCCTTCAAATTTACAATTGTATCTGTCTTTATACTTAAATCCTTTTGCCATTCAATGTTTAATATTTTCTGTGCGATTTGTATAACTAAGAATATTTTAATATAATTTACTCTATCCTAACCTTATGTTTTGCTGGAAAATTAATGTTAGTAATAAATGTGCTACATTTTGTACTTCAATGAACATTAGGATTTTAATCAATCACATTTTATGTTTAGGTTTACAACGGAATTGACACAATATTCGGACTGTACCAGTAGTATTTGGTTGTTTTCCTCCGTCTTCACACAATTATCGCCATAGAAATTATCTAATTTAATGAATTACTTGCTGATAAATTCCTCGATAAGGTATTCAAGTAATGATTACGATTCTTTGAAAAATTGAAAATTAGAAATAACATAACAAGCAAATAACCAAACCTGTGCGAGCAATCTATTAGCAGTATTTGTGACACAATCCTCCATTACATTTAAGACCTTCTGAAGCTTATCTTGGCTACATTCCCTAATTCACTGCCAGTACTGAAAATCTATAGTTCATGTAACGTATACTATAGCATTTCAATGCTGTCAGTGAATTACAGAACGCAGCCCTTGAGACACTTCGTAGCCAATGAAATAATCCGTGCAACATTTGATTAGATAGTTCAGCAGTGCAATTCCAAACAACAGACCTCATGACTTCCCACCGAAAAGAAACGTGCGGTTCAAGGATCCGATATTTATCAAAGGTAATCCTTCGAAATCCTTCAAATTTACAATTGTATCTGTCTTTATACTTAAATCCTTTTGCCATTCAATGTTTAATATTTTCTGTGCGATTTGTATAACTAAGAATATTTTAATATAATTTACTCTATCCTAACCTTATGTTTTGCTGGAAAATTATAATGTTAGTAATAAATGTGCTACATCTTGTACTTCAATGAACATTAGGATTTTAATCAATCACATTTTATGTTTAGGTTTACAACGGAATTGACACAATATTCGGACTGTACCAGTAGTACTTGGTTGTTGTCTTCCGTCTTCACACAATTATCGCCATAGAAATTATCTAATTTTATGAATTACTTGCTGGTAAACTCCTCGATAAGGTATGTTCAAGTAATGATTACGATTCTTTGAAAAATTGAAAACTAGAAATAATATAATAAGCAAATAACCAAACCTGTGCGAGCAATCTCTTAGCAGCATTTGTAACACAAAGGCAATAGATTGCACACAGTATGTATTAATTAGGTTTTTATGGCAGATTCGTGGTATATTGCGTGCAGAGCCTGCTAATAGACGTTAGCAAGATCTGCATTCTGCCATCAAGCTGCTGTCAGAGCTGTCATAGATTGTGTTAGCATACTCTGCCGGCAGTCTAACAGCAGATTGTGGACACAGATGTCTGTGGATCTGTCGCCAATCTGACGTTAGTATGTGCACTGATTGTTTCAGATTTGAGGGTTTCATGGTCGGTGAATTTCTTCATTGTAATAGTTTCCGGTTGAGTACCGCGTCCTGAAACAGTTTTATGTCGACGTTTCGCTAACATTGCAGTTTGCATCTTCAAGGCTGAGGAGTCCTGATATTGAATTTTCCTCTTTCGTGAGTGTGCTTAGGTATCCCTTTCCTTGTGTTGAAGAAAGAAGAGGAGAGAATAATTAATATCAAAGCTCTCAGCTCTTAAGATGCAAACTGCAACGTTTCTGAAACGTCGATATAAAGCTGTTCCAGGACGCAGTACTCATCTGGACGCTACTACAAAGAAGAAATAGGATATGATGTTTCTTTTTTAATCTACACGAAATATCTTTGTAATAAAATCATTGATATTCATTCAAAGATAAAATTAAAAAATATAATAGTTTAAAAGATATTTCATACTCTGGCATAATTAATATAATAATATTAAATATTAAATATCTGGAATAATTTCACTTTTTCATATATTCGATATTCGATTTTCGTATTTTTATATGTGGAAGAACTACATATTATTTATTAAATATTTTGCCTTTATATCATGAAATTTTCATCATTTGTATGTAGGTTTCAAACGACATATAATAAAAAAATTAATAATGCCGAAAAGAAAAAGATATAACGATTTGAGTCGGTCTCAACAATGGCGTCGGCGACAAAATATTGATTGTGCAGTACATACTATTGATACAGGCGATACATATAATATTAATTTAGACATTGAGATTCCTCATGAAATGTCTAATGACAATATTCTTATTGAAGAGAATAGTAACAATTATTTGAATAATAATAATATATATATGTATGGAGATGTCGAAGAATGCAATCAAAGAATTGATTCTTATTCAAATTGTAGTTATTCAGAATCTGATATGGAATTGATTGCCGAATGCAATAATCAATGTTATAAAGATTTGAGTTTTAATGTACAGAAAGAACTTGCATTATACAAATTTCTTCGGACATGGAGTCTTGAGTATAATATTACTCATGTGGCTCTAACAAAATTGCTTCAAGGTCTCAAAATCAATGGATATGAAAAGCTTCCTTGTAATGCGAGAACTTTATTGGGAACTCCGAGAACAACATCAATAATTAAGAATCATTCTGGTACTTTTTATTATCATGGATTGCAGACAGCATTGAAGAATCATTTACGATATAATAAACCTCTCCATGAACGTTGTGAAAATGAAATTAAAATCAACTTAAGCATTGACGGACTACCATTGGCAAAGAGTTCTAAATCGCAATTTTGGCCACTTTTAGGGCAAATTGTCCACGTTCATTATAGAGAAAAACCTTTTGTCATTGGAGTATTCCACGGATATTGTAAGCCGAAGAAACCGAATGAGATTATTCATCAATTTATTGAAGAATATAGTGAAATTCAAAATAAAGGATTCCAATATCGAGGAAAAAAATACAAAGTTTTAATAAATGCTATAATATGCGACGCCCCGGCAAAAGCATTCATGAAATGTATTAAAAGTCATACAGGATATTATGGATGCGATAAATGTGAAGAGGAAGGTGAATGGAGGAACAATCGAATGTTATTCCTTAATGAAAATGCTCCATTACGCACAGATGCAAAATTTTTATTACGACATAATGAAGATCATCATGTGGATAATTCACCTTTTGAAAACATTGGATTGAAAATGGTAACACAGTTCCCATTAGATTATATGCATCTTGTTTGTCTCGGTGTCATGAAAAGACTTATAAATATGTGGATCCGAGGAATAAAGGGCATTAAACTGCGTGCTTCTCAAATTGATCAATTATCTATAGATTTAAAGCAGTTAATAACATACATACCTAGAGAATTTTCTAGGAAACCAAGAGGTTTAGATGAATTAGATCGCTGGAAAGCGACAGAATTTAGACTGTTTCTCTTATATACTAGTCTATCAATTTTATGGTCATATTTGCCAAATGATTATTTGAGACATTTTTATGTTCTACATTGTGCAATTTATATTCTTTGTAATCCTGCCGATTGCGAATACAATAACGAATATGCACATGAATTATTAGTACATTTTGTACAAACATTTAAAATGTTATATTCTGAGAACTACGTTACATACAATGTACATAACTTGGTTCATTTACATGTTGATGTTAAGAATCATGGGTGTCTGGACATGTTCAGTGCTTTTCCATTCGAAAATTATTTTCAAGAAATGAAACGAATGCTACGAAAAAATGCACAACCGTTACAACAATTGCACAGACGATTAATGGAAAAATGTCAAACTGTAAGAAATATTGGGTATAAACCTGAAGAATATCCCATTCTTCAAAATGCCAAGAACGAAGAATTATTGTTTGGATGTACACAATCTCATAAAGAAATAATATTTGAAAAATTTACACTATCCTGCATCAAAGAAGCCGATTCTTATTGTTATATGAATAACAGAAATGTTCTCATGATTGAATATATTGGAAAAAAGAATGGAGAAACAGTAATACTTGGAAAAAAGTTAAAAAATTTCGATAATATATCTTCATATCCATGTGATTCGCGAAATTTGAAAATCTATGTCGGAAATGAATGGTCTGAAATTGGAATGTATCCAATAAGTCAAATAAGCGCAAAAGCAATGCGACTTCCTTACAAAGATACATTTTGTATAATTCCTATTCTACATACTAATGATTGAAGTGAGTTGTTATTTTTTATAAAAACAACTGTAATAATTTATAAATAAAACTAGTAATTTATAAATTGTATTATATCATACATAAATATATTATATTATACAAATAATATTGTTTAATCCAATTTGTAATT
Organism: Harpegnathos saltator; assembly: GCF_003227715.2. Lineage (NCBI taxonomy): Eukaryota > Metazoa > Arthropoda > Insecta > Hymenoptera > Formicidae > Harpegnathos > Harpegnathos saltator. Next base: position 144,010 of record NW_020230218.1, read on the forward strand.
ATGATAGATATTTATATAAATAATAAGTTTTATATATATAAATATTTTTTAACAATAAATTATGACAAGTTTGAACCATAATTTGGATGCTTTAGGATAGAAAATCATAATAATTATGAGTGAAATTATTTTCATTTATTCTCTTAAATACTTCATCATTACTTAATCAGTATTTATTGTTACAGATGTATTACGTCGTATTTTGGGACGAATACTGCCAAGTCGTTCCCGATTCTTGGGTAAACTTTAATGCAAAAACATTTACGTTTCCATTGTCTAAAAAAAATATTACCAATACAATAAAGAAGAAGATAAATCCTGGAAATGATTGGAACATCAGTCATTTTCATAAAATTTTAGGACCTTACAATACATTTGATAAGGCTCGGGAAGCAGAAAAATCTTGTATTGATATATCCACTTCGGATGATATTCAATTTGCTTCTTTAAATGAACCAATCCAAACATTGCCTCTGAAACGTTTGATAACGAAAAAAAAATTTTATGACGATGAATCGAATAATTACGTGAATAATTGTAAGTTTCAAATTCTATTACAGCAAATTACAAAATATAATATGATAAAACGTAAAGTAGCACATTGAAAATGAGTAACAAAACTAATTTACTAATATAATTATATACTATATATAAGTATATAATTATAAAGATAAGTATATAATTATAAAGATAAGTCGTAAATCGTTGAAAAAACTAATTTTCTATAAAATATAGGTAATATTTCCAAGAAATATAAATCAAATCAACATCCCCCATCAAATTATAAAATACACGAAGGGATTGGAGCTACATCTACAAATGTTGAACTTGAGAAAAATTCATTACATTTTAGATCAGTGAGTTCGGAATATAACGTGCAGAAGCGGGTGAGTACTACAAATATTAATGATTAATATATAGAGAAAAATAGCGCTAATTAGGACGTGCTTTTATTCAGACATCGATTATTTTTTAATAATTTATAATTGGAATAATCGTAACTATCAATACATAGCTGCAAAAATAGACATTTCACACGCATTTCTATGTTGTTCAGTGAAACAAAATAGTAGCATTTGATAAAACCATTTATATATTTATTACAATACGTGAATAATTATTACTTAATTAATAGTATTTATATTTTTATTTAATATGTAAATATAGATGAGAGTTGAATAAATTCGGACAAAAATCGTTATTTAATTTATAAATACATACATAAATATATATTGTACACACACACGTATATGTTAGATTTACACACACATACAATTTGTATATTAATATACTTTGAATTCCAGGAGGAAGATAAAATTTTATCCGTCAAAAATAATCCATCTAATTGCAATGTCCCTTCACCTTTAAATGAACACCAATTTTCAATTCAAGTTTTTCATGAGGATGAGCAAGATGATAAGAGATGACGGATGATACTAATTCTCGTGATTATGATCGGAACATCGATAATAAGGAAAATGAGATAATTGGTAATAATGACAAATTATATAGCGGTATACTTTTTGTCATGGCATATATTATATAAAGTTAGTTGAATAAGTAAATTCAATAATCTGTGAACCTATTTCTATTATTTATTTAGCGATGAAGGCTCTCCCAATTACAGAAATGAATGTAGACGAGGATATACATTAATTATAAGTAAAATACATTTTTCTTTCATATAGATGAATACTTTCTTTCATATAGATGAATACTAATTGATTGATCATACTAATGAATACTAAACAGTGAAAATAGTAAATCATTTCTAAAAATTTGTAAATTTTAGTAATGTATTGTTTTAGTATTGTCATCATATATAATATAGTTATTATTATATTCCAAAATACTTTTATCGTATATTGTAGTGTACAAAGTTATTAATAACATTAAAAAATTAGTCTCTGAAGATGCTTACAGTAAAATATGAATGATGAAATATAAATAGTTCTTCTTGCAGGTTCTTTATATGAAAAAGTAGATACTTTACATCAAGACTTTCAACAATTCAAAACAGAGATAAAACACGAAGCAGCTAAAAATAACACAAAATTGAAAGAAATAGTTGCTATTTTAAGAGAAAGTTTCCAAAGAAATGAAGAAAATGAAGCAATAACTATGGATTTAATGCCTGAATTTTCAATGACATCCGTCGAGGAATACGTTTTTACGTACAATTTAATGAAACATTGAAAAATGATGAAGCAATTCGTAAATGTTTTGTAAGTATATTTTGAATAATGTGCAATTCAATCAGTGATTCATTGACTGATATGAAGAAAGTATTTATATTCATATGTGTGTGTGATATATATATATATATATATCACACACACATATGAATATATTGAATAATAAATATTTTCTTCATATCAGTCAATGAATCACTAATTGAATTGCACATTATATATATATATGTGTGTGTGTGTCTGTGTGTGTGTGTGTGTGTATGTGTGTGTGTGTGTGGTGTGTATACAGAGTATTTGTTAACTAAAGGATCATATTCAATGGAGGCATAGAGCTGATTAAGATAAACAAAAGTCAAATATCTTTTTGCAAAAATCATAAAAAATTACTGAGTAATGCATGAATAAAAATCGTGCATCGCAGCGGTAGTAAGAGGTGCGTTTGGTCGCTGAAGCTCGCATATCGAATCAAGTCGTCTAGCAATAGTTATCGGGCGCGCGGCAAGAAGAAGAAAGGATTATTTCTGCACATTTTCCCTTCTGCTTGTCACGTGCCGGTAAGTATCGTTAGATGATTTAACTCGATCTGCGAGCTGCAGAGACCGAACGTGAGTTCTACAACCAATTTTTGTTCATGCATAAATCGGCTTTTTTTTTATTTTACTACATGATATTTGACTTTCTTGTTTATCTTAATCAGTTCTATGCCTCCATTGAATATGATCCCTAAACAAACACTCTATATATTCATACATATGTGTATGTGTACAAATACTTTCTTCGTATCCATCAATATATAATTTTATGCCCAATCGAAAACATTGTCGCATATGTGAAAATAGTTTGGTAGCAGGATTTCATATATCTTGCATCAATTTATTGTTTACTTGCGATCTACTGTTGATGATATTAGATTGCACTCGAAATCTGCTCACATAGATTTGGCCATATGTATATAGTAATATCGAAATACGAATAATAATAAATAATAAAAGAAAAAAAGTCACGTATACGAACATTAACGTCTATATTAACATTATTCTTTGCAGGAAAAGAAAATAAAGTGTATTGGTGGTGACTCTACACAAAAAATGATCTCCAATATACTCACATATTGCATAACATTTGATGTAGGACACAAGTTGACTTGGACTGGTGCAAAAAATACTATCGCAATCGAAAATACAACTTTTGCAAACATTATAGTTAGTACGTATATTTTAACAATTACAAATAAACTATATATATATATATGTCTCTTAATTTTTCCAAATGTTAAATTCTCTTTTATATCATTTTCAAATATAGATACAAAAAATACTTTTAAACATTAGTGATATGTAAGGACTATAACTTGTCATAATGTTTAGAGTACTATTATTTTTGTTTATATAAATAGATATGAATTTTTTCCAACCAGATATATCTACTAGTACTAAAAAACATATAAATACTATCCACAGGTACTGTCAATCGTACAAAAGGAAATGGACCTGACTGTACCATTACATTGATTGTCAAGCATGTAAAAAACTGGCTGCAACATGCAGGTGATAAAATGAGATATCGAAACAAAAAAGTGCAACAATAAATTACTCTGTAATTAGTATACAGAGTGCCCGATAATTCCGCTAAAAACCGCGATATGAAAATAGATTAAGTGAAACTGAAAAAACAATTCCTCTATGATTTTGCGAAGAACGACGTAAAATTGTGTTATTAATTAAAGAAATTAGCTAATGATCAATTAATTAATAATTCTATATTTTATGTGGTTCTTCGCAAAATGATATAGGAATTTTTTCTTCAGTTTCACCTAATCTACCTGTACATCGTGTTTCTAAAGCGAGTTACCGCACAGCCTGTATACTTAATAATAAGAAATTAATTAATTATATCTTGCATGGGCGTTGCCAGGAGGAGGCAGAGGAAGACGGTCCCCTAAACGTAGAAAAAAATTTATTTTTTTATACGAAGGCGCTGAAGTTTTTTTTTTATTTTTTACCGGCAATAAAGTGATAAAATTTATATAATTTTTTTGCATTGAATGCTTAAATTGAAAGAGGTGGCTTGTGTATGGTCTGCCTGAAAAAAAATTCTGGCTACGCCCATATCTTAACAAGCAAGTAACGTTTTAACGCAAACAATGTTGTTACGTTATATAATTTATATGAAAACATATTTTATTATAAAACAGTCAAATATAAAGTGTAATAATTATAATATTTAATATATAATTAATAATTATATATTAATAATTAATATATAATTTAATATAATTTTTATATAATAATTATAAATATAATAATATATATTTATAAATAAAAAATATATACACAATATATATATGTATGTGTGTGTGTGTGTTGTAATGTTAATATAATCGTCAATAAATATAATATTAACGCAATGCTATTATTTGTTATTTCATTTCTCAATATTTTATGTTTTTTAAAATATATTGAAGACTTCTAAAAGATATTTGTTAGACATCTTTGAGATATGTGTAAAAGAAATCTTTTAGATGTCTTTTACATTTCTGGCAAGATGTTTTTTTAAGACATCTTTTAGATATTTAGAAGATATATAAAAGAAATCTTATAGAGATCTTTTAATACTCTATAAGATGTCTTTTTACATTTCTGCAAGATGTCTTTAAGACTTCTTCAGGATTACTTAAGGATATCTTCAAGACATCTTTAGATATCTAAAAGATATCTCAAAATGTTGCGTAAGACATCTTTTAGATCCCTAAAAGAAATCTTTTGGGGAAAAAAGTAAGATATCTCAAGACATGGCGAGATATCTTTTAGAAATCTAAAAGACATCTTTTTGGCTATTTGGGTAGTTGCATTGACTGATTTCTTTAAAGTTTGTATGTATTTTTTTCTTTTAAAATAAAGAAACATTAGTACATTACGTACATATCGTATAAATTAATTGCACCGCCTATTGCATGCAAAAATATATTTTTTTATATTACATACTGCAAGCAAAATGTCCGACGAAGCCACCTATTTCGTGCGCATTATTACATATTAACTGCAATACTTCATTACTGTAAAAAAAAGTAAAAAAAATTGGAAATCAGGCTGGACACGAACAGGCGACCTGCAGCTCCGTAGCGCTTCGCCTAGTATGCTTCGCCACCGCCGCTGCTTGGTCGCCCCTGGTCGCCCCACTACTGTAGCGGCACTTATTACCGCGCAAAACTTTGAAGCGTTTTTTCTCAAAAACGCTTGAGAAGCGCACTCTATCCATTTAGCGTTTTTCATTGTTCCATGAGTACTACTTACCTGCGCAAGTACGGCGAAATCCGTTTCCCCATGAGTTTATATAGCCCTTGTTAGCTGGCTATGGTGCGTGCATGGTGGGGAAATCAGAAAAGAGTTGTGGACATCGTAGTTCATGTGCACGGTTGTGCAGAGGGCGCCTCACACTGGGCACGGCTAAAAACGGCCCGTGACACCTCTTCTTCTTCTCTCTGGTATTATCAGAGAGAAACCTGAGACGAAAGCACATGTCTGTCCTGATACGCCCCCTGAGAAAATAGACGTCAACTAACTCAATGTCTCGGTAACGATACGAGGTTTATGTCTATGATTTGAGTCTGGTTAATGTCCGAGCTACTAAAACAGATTATAGTGAAAATGATATATATATATATATATTGTATATATATGTATATATAATATATAAAGAGAAGGATAACAATTGAATTGTTTTGACTTTGTCTCACCACTAGTGAACAGACACGCGACACAGGCACAAGTAATGCTGGAAATTCTTAGGCGAACGGTAGAGGCTTACCCCACCACTCGGTTTTCTCTGTCTTCTCACGCGCTTGGCACACTGAGCGAGATTGAAATAGCCCGTTCATGCTCGCCTTGTCGCACTCTGAGCGAAACAGCTTACTAGCGGCTCCGCGACTCACGGTGGAAGGGAAAACGCGCAACGAAAGCCGCATACATGTGGCACATGTATTGGGTGAGTGCAAAAGTTTGTGCGGAGTTTGTGAGTAAAAGTCACACAGTGATTAGGCAAACAAAAATCTTTATTCAATCAATGATATATTCTCCATCGTTTTCTATAATCTTTTCCCAACGTTCTGGCAGCATACGGATGCCTCGATCATAAAAACTTGCGCGGTTTAGATTCGAAG